>NC_087374.1:34093073-34251990 GCF_031761385.1 Necator americanus | reverse complement strand
AATAGAGGTAGAACTTAGTATATTATCCTACGAGTCCGAGATCACAGCACGCAGAACACTAGAGGCATTTTGGATCACCGCCAAAAGTCCAAAAATGGGCAGGAAGAATGACTGCATTGCGATTATAAACGAACTAGCCTCATATCAAAATCTGTGCGGGTTTTGAACTACGGGGCGGGCCATCAGGTCACTATATAAAACCCTTGTGACTCATAGTTGTGGTACGCGGTGGTCTGTTGCGTTATCAAGTCTAGCTGATGAAGTAAGCACTAGCAAATGTGTTGCTGTTTGAGTTTGCCTACCGTTTGGATGCTTTTTGTAGGGTAATAAGGCGCTTGAGAGGATAAATTACTGATGACCTTAATTTTTCCAGGCTCTGACGAAGGCGATAACGCCGAAACGTTAGCTGTTGCTTAATAAAGAAGATCAATACCAATCTTGGCTACAGCTCAAGAAAATCAATTAAATGCCGTTTCAACATGCCAAGATTCAAAAACGGTTGAACATGGGCAATACAACGCATTATTTTCTAGTTTTATCGTCTGGTTTCATACGGTCATAAAAATTTTGATAACAAGAGCTACTCGGTGGATTAATATTCATTAACATCTCAACTTCACACATGAGAATTAATGGAGTAATAACGGACGTTTTATTAAGTGCTGTCGATAACGGAACTCCTAAATCCCATATCCTCGAGCTTTTCCTGGAAATGAGGAGAGTTTAATGCAGGAATAAGTATCTTTCCTAGATTTATACTCTCACATTTCTCTAACTTTGTAATTTAAATCTTTCGATACAATTAGTACCAGTCCGAACGTCCGGTTGAAGACGGACTTCAGAGTTTTTGTAGTGTTCGCTTCGCTCACCTTCACTGACCAATAAGAAGTGGTAACTTTTTTTTGTGAAATTACAACTGTTCTTTTCTTCTATCAACTTCTTTTTCGAATTTTTTCTCAAAAGTTTAGGCATAGATCAGAGATTTGATTATTTTCTTCCCGAACGCGTCTGTACTATATTTGGAGAGCAAATAAACCTAATTTTACATCTATGTTTGTCTGAAACCTCAACAATTTGGAAACATCCGAACCATGAGTTTCCTCCGCTCTCAACTATCAGCTTAGAATTATGTGCTAACATGAAATGACGTGAACAACATCATCGTAGTGATGAAGATAAAACTCTACGTCAGACTACGTAGACGTGTGTTGGTTGGTATTTTATCTAAGCAGTCGTTTGTATGTGTGTTTTCACTTTTTGAAGGAGATATTATAGCAGCGTCAGGGAAATATGTTTGGAAATAGATACGCGAATGAGTCATAGAAACCCATTGTACCGCTGTGGCTGCCGCACACCAATCCGACGCAGTGGGACCTTTCTCACCCCATTTTATAGCTATCCTACTCCGGAGCAGAACTTGCCGCCGTAGGACCCATATCGCCGTATTTTACCACGTTGGGGATCCGCCCACCAATCCGATGCAGTGGGACCTGTCTCACCCCGCTCTATTGCGTTCTGGCACCGGTGCACCATCCCGACACGTTCCCTGGGACACACACACACATGCACATACACATACACCTACACCTACACATTCTCATACACATACATGTACAAATACATACATATACACATGCACACATACACATACGCATACACACATATACAGATACACATTCACATACACATACACACACACGGACTAAGAGCGTTATTATGTAGCATGATTATTACAACACGTCCCCAGTTAAGAAATTACTCTCAAGTGATTTGTAGAGCAAAAATGTGATTTGTTTCCTAGAAAAGTGAGCTTGAGATTCCTTCCTTGCGAAGGTTCATGGAACATCAGCATGGTGCCCAGGTTTTATGTGGGCTTTAAATTTATCAACTGCTAAATATTTAGAAAACCTCAAAAAAGAAAACTTCCCAAAGCATTATTTCCTTCACTTTAAAAAAATCTACCTAACGAAAAAAACTCACTATCCGTTAACTTTTGACCTTTGATTGAACTAACCAACTTTTGCTTGAATCAAAACATTAAACTACGGCAAGTGTTTTCGTTCTGAAGGGTATTGCTAAGACAGAACTCATCCCCTTATGCTGTTGTTAATAGAATTAGGCAAAATTCACCTTAAATAGCATAGCAAGCGTAAGAATTTCGTCGCGAACATCATCGTCCACATCTTTGTCTTCGTACAACTGACCAAACTGGAAAGACCAATTTAATTCAAGTTAATTTAATTCAGCAATGACTATGAACGGATCATTACTTCGATATGAATCTTAGAGGCTAGTCAAAGTTTTACAACTGATAATAGTGTTTCTTTTTTCCCGTATATTATCGAAACGCTCGCTTTTAGGAAGTTCTTGGTGGAGCAAGAGCCGAACTGCGAAATCTGGATGATTAACTGACTGACTGGATTTGAGGGAATTGTTTGTTTTTATTAAACACATTATTTCCTAGAATGTATAGTTTTTAAAAGGAAAATTAAAAGGAAAATCCATTAAGGGAAGTAAAACTCACGAAACGTAACATGACTTCTTCTTGTTCTTTTTTGTCAAGCAACATGAAATCGGGACCGTACATTTTTTCACCTTTTTCGATCACTTCTCTTGTCTGGAATTGACGCAGACTTGTGCAAGTGTGCTAACAAAATCCCTTCATTAATTTTCATACAGGAATTTTCATTGGAAAATTATTTTCAATCCTTTTTTCTCGAAGTTTACACGTTCCCAATTTTAGACGGCATCAAATGTGTTTAACCTCAAGAACCGAATTGATCGAGGAAGCACCAATGGGAGAGAAAATGCGAGTGAAACACAGAAGAAGTGTCCTGTGCGGCAGGTGAATCGCATGTATCACAGTTAATCGCTTGAACACACTGAATGTCGACTATAAACTGCTACCTTGTTGCCAGCGTTCTCCTTCTCCGAAGTGGTCCAATCAAAGTACTCGACAGCTTTCGGCAGATTTTTCAACCAAAGTTTCTGGAAAAAATGTTCCCAGATTGAAAATCACTAGAGAAGCGTACTTAATCCAACACACCGTGTTCTGTTCATTTTCGTGGGTAGGCATTTCTTCGATCTTTTTAATGCGTTCGTCCTTGGACAGAGTCCCGTTACGAATTACATCAATGATCTGATCGGTATGATCAATTTTAAAGAAAACGTTACAATAGTTTCTGGTCCTGTGTCCGTACCTTTTCGCGATCGATCCAGTCAGGTTTCGAGAGCTGAACGGGACCATTCTCTGAAATTAAAAAAATGCTGATTTTTACTTTACATAACTGATAATATTAGTTGATGTACATGTACATTTATTTCTTATTTTTGCAAAACTCCACATGTTATTTAGTGTGATGTAACTCTAACTCGGAGAAAACTGGTTTCAATTGTTTTACGGAAAAGACACATTGGTACAATATTTTTATTCGATCTTCTTAATAATAAAAGATTAATAAAGCTCTCTTATCCCGTTTTTCCCTGAAGTATAAATGGAAAATTTACCCTTTGGATCCCTCATAAAGTAGAAGCTGAGAACACATAAAGGACAGAGTAATCTTAGCATTTCTCCTTTTTGAATAAATGATCTGAAATTGAATAAATTACAGACTAAGAGTTCAAGAAAACGAATGCGGAGCGGAGTATTTAATTCCGAGTCTATTACATTCACTTTTTTAATGGGAAATAATGAATTAGGTGCAGGGATTTTAGTATATAAGACGTTTCTAAGTTTATAAGGCGGGTGTGGTGCAGTCGGTAAGAGGTCTGTTGTAACCACACGCTCGTTGGTTCGGACGCGTCCTAGTGCAAACCAAGTCTTTCATCCCTCCGGGGACGATAAATTGGTAGCAGACTGGTCTGGGAGGATAGAAACACTGACGTGGTCAACGGCGGCCCCTCCCCCCCAAGTCATTGCATAGGTCAAGACGATCTACAAAATCTCAACACGATTACGACTTGCAGTAAAACGCGTTGGCGCATCCCAAGTGGATTGATGCGGCAGTGACTTTATCTTTTACTTAAGTTTTCAATGAAGAATTACATGCATAGTAGCTAGTTTTAGTAAATTTAACCTCGAAAAATTTCAACTATATGAAAATGCTTAAAACAACATGAAACCAGACTTAGACTACGATTTATATATCCATGCAATCAAGGCACAATTAATACAAACATTACAATGAACTAATCTTTTTTTGCACAATTCTATAGGAAAAAATGTCAGCATTATGAAATACATAATAAGCGATGTGTCGCGAAAATTACATTCCATAAAGAGTTCAGATTGAAAAACCCATAACCCTCATTATACTTTAAAATTCGTGTATTTTTTTTTCGACATAAATTTTAAACATTAGGCAAAGAGGGTGAAGATAATGCTGGGACCTTGGAAAGACACATTAAATGAACTTAAAACAAAAATAAATAGCTTGAAGCTGAATTAAAGGTTAAGAGGCTTAAAGAAAACAGCAGACGCGATTAAATCCTATCTATTCGCGAAATTTCTGTTCTATTTGTCAGTGCTCTCTTACCGTTATAACACGGTGCTCGCTGAATGGGTGAAAGTAAGTTATGTAGTTGAACCAGGTAGGAGCGCGCAGTTGGGAGTTGGGATCGTAAGATCAACGTGACAAAATTTTTGCTTGGGACATTAACTGTTATTTTTCATATACATTTTTGTTTGGAATTTAAAACAGAGTATGTCATTCAAAAACTGGAGCAAATCTGGAAGTTGAAACATGTATCACGTATGTGGATTAACCGGAAATTGTTTAACGTTACAGAATTAACAAATCCTTAAGATTTGTAGTTACTATTTGGCATAAGTGTTCTCTAAATACGTGTTCAGAACTGAATAAGTACATAAGTTACGCTGCAAACAGAAACCGGTCTATTCGCAGTAATCTCGTAAAACCGATAAATCACTAAAAGTAGAATCGGAAAAGAAGAAGGGAAATATTTGGACTTTTCCAGTCTGGAAAAAAAGCTTGTGATGCACCGTTCCAGAGCCATCATGATTTTCCTCTACAGATATTTCTTTCTGGGCTCCTACATATAACGGCTAGAAAAGTGTAATGATTTCGAAAAAGGAAAAGTCAAAAAATTTCTGTAATAAAAGTACAGCCAAGAAAAAGGAAGATTCTGTTGGTGGCAATGAAAGTTCCACTTGACAGCTAAGAACTGTTAGTTTAACAAGAAACTTTTACCGAGACCTCGGTGAATCGTCCTTTTCTTTTCTAGCAGTTACATCTCATAAAAAATAACGAACTAAAACACAAGAAATCTTGTTCATGTCATTTACGTAATCTAAGCGCAGCCAACACCATCACTTATATTTGTCAAGTATGCGCGGAACGTCCGCTGCAAAATAAATCGCCATTTTTTCTCAAAGCACAACCTCTCCTAGGTAATTAGGGAAGGGTAGATATATATTTTACTGAAATGTGTCATCGCGCTTAATTTCTCCTAATAATTCAAATTCAGATTAAGCTCTGTGAAACAACCTTCGTTGTATTCCCCCCCTCCCTAGGTGCGCTCAAATTGCAACTGAAATGAGACCTTCACTAGTTCTATTCGGAGTATAGAAACAAGTGGAACTAGCGAACTTCTCCCTTCTTTCCCAACCTCTCGCTTCTTGGCGTCACTTTTTGCATGCAATCGCTTGCGCAGGTCGTAGTATTGTTCAGGATTTGTTCGACACAACTACGCACCTACTATCGGCACAAATACAAATATAGACTATCAAAAAAAAAGCCGGAAAAGAGGAAGCCTAGAGAGTTGGGTGAGTCCCAATGACGGCAGAGAAAACGTCGAAACTTCTCATTTTTACAAGAACGATTTGTGTACTTGGAAACTGTGGAACTGATGCTTTTATAGTTTATGTGCGCGTCTAGATTTTTAGAAAAAAAACAGTAATATGAAAACGAAATTATGACGAGAAAATACAGTCCATAATCAAGCTCAGGCACAACATACAGAAACTGGATTCTCATTCAATGAATCGAAAGTGAACTGATCAAAAGGAAACGACAGTAGGGAACGATGTCCAAACAATAAAGGTGTAAAATAAAGGTAATGCAATGTAAAGGTAACCACAATGAAAAGGTAATGCAGGTGACATCTCAGGAAAAACAAACTATCCGCAATTTTGACTGTGTTGTCCCATCAAGAGAGAACCAGTATTTACTTTTCTGTTCTATTAGATTCGAAATATCGATTTTTCGATATTTTCGATATCAGAATTTTAAGACGAATATATTAAATCGAATTCTTTGCTGCCGTTCATCGATATCTTCTTTTTTTTTGTTGATCTCAGACAATTATCGCACGTTCCCTTTGCCCTACTATCTGGTTTAGACAGTGCACGTAACAACACATCTTATTTGAATTCTTCTATGTATTTGGACGAGTTATAGTATGCTGGATTGAACCCAAATTAATATCACATAAAATAAATCTTTTTTTGCAAAAATATGTATGTGCCAGGCCAGTTTATGAACGAAACAGAGCAACTTAAGTACGAGTTTACAGCATTTAGCTCGAATTCACATTGTATGAACTTAAATCAAGCCAATATGCGGTTCAGCGGAGATGCGCAACGGAACTTTTCCGCATGTATTGTACTAAAACTTTTGGTACCTCCCTAACACTTATTCTCACTAGCCGGTTACTCACTTCTAACGTAGTAGGGGATTTTGAAAGGTCACGTAACGATTTTTTATGCACTGTCTGAAAATCGTTGAAAAGCTTTTGAATTGCGTAATCTTTGGATATTAAAGGCAGCATACCACGAATCTGATGTAGTGAGGGAAACCACTGGACAAGCTAAAGATAGGGTTGTGGATTGCGGGATCAGGAGTGGTTCCGCTCATCTCTCATTGATTGTCGTAAGAAAGAGGGTGAAAGACGACGTTTTTTAAAACGATTTCAGTTGCAACTCGCCATCCTTGTGCAGGCGTAGCATCCAACCGAGCAGCGGTCGAAGACCAGTGATGTCTTCTCACCAACCTATTCATCGGTAAAACAAATGAATAGGCTGCTAAGATGACGATAACATATACAAAGAGAAGCGTTCTAACGTTCCTCGTAGGAACTAAAGCCGTTCCCCCGCCGTTTTTTTGGACGATTAGGGAGGGGTGGGCGGAACCACCACTGATCCCGCGATCTACAACCAATCTTTAGCTTTCCCCGCGGATTCCCTCACCACTTCAAATTTGTCTTTAAGGATATGATATGTTACGCGCAGTAACTTAAAAATGTTCACCCTAATTTTCAAAAATTTTCTCCCTTCTTCATAATAACACTGTGCTTTCAACAAAACATTGAAATCGAAGGGATTGTAAAAAAGTACTGGCAGTATGAAAATCAACTTCTGTCTACTGTAGATATAATGAAGTAGTTTAAGGAACTCGTTTACTCCCGTTTACATCCAGAATTTTAGGAAGCGAGGAAGTGCAGTTAGTGAGAGGTTCCGCCGTGAGACTGGTTCGGTGGATGGTTCGAGACGGTTCTAGAGCTAATCGAGGCGTTCATCTTTCAGGAATGATATATTAGTAACAAACGTGTTTGGCAGAGTAAAAACACTGAGGTGATACATCGGCTCGCCTCTGTAAGTCAATGCATAAACTAGACACCCATTTGTAAACGATTCTGAATTGGAGTGAACGCGTTGGCGCAAGGAGGGATTGATAAATGCCATACACTTTATCATTTATTCTTCATGTATATGGCATCCAAACTAGCGTCAATCATTTTAAAGAATCTGACTTTGTTGTTAGCTTCGAAAAGTAGGTCAGCACCTCTAGAAAAACCACGTCAGCACTGATGTTCATGTTTTCCAAGCAAAAGATCCCTTCACAATATTTCTCATCAGAAAATTTGTGCAACTGTAAGACTAAATCATGCTATATATATATATATATATATATATATATATATATATATATATATATATATATATAACAACGAGCTTTCTCGGGCATGTCTGTTTGTGTGTGTATGTCTGTGTGTTTGAGAAAGCCTGTAACGAAATTCCAGAAAACAGTGAGACGGGTCCCATGGCTTCGAATCGGTGTCTGAAGTCCACCTTTAGGCGGCCGTTCAAGCAGGTGTATATACAACTGAAATTTTTCCAGGGAATAACTAAATAAGAATTGTGAATTCCCATTGATTTCTCAGCAGTGGATTTCCTCAGGCATCTACTAACTCGGGTGCATCAGGTCTTCCGATTTTATGCGTAGAGAAGTATTCGTCGGATTATGTGGAAATATAGAAGGTGTTGCAGAGAAAACCACGGCTAACAACATCATTAGCGTTTACGCAACAATGTTTCAAGTGGTGGTGAATGTACTGTTGTATGTCACTGTTCACCGAAATGATGACTCAATATACATACACACGTTCTAACGTAGTGATATAATGAAATTACAAATGTATTCATTGTATTGTATTATTAAGCAGCCTTTCAGTGCCAAACGTCGACCGAGTTGAGCCACTAAACAGATAACAATTCAAAGCACGACAAAGTGTTGCCGTATAGTTTCAATTGACAATAATTTTAGATTTTTGCTGTTATAAATTCATAGTACTCTTGTATTCCTCAGAATTTCATCCCATAGAATGCTTCACTAAAGGTGTCACATTCTAGATAACAAATTTTCTTAAAATTTAGTTGATAGACTCATCAGTGGATGCTTTTCAGTTTGTTGTTACGAATGTCTAGAACGGTTATTTAACTTGACTTTTACTGTTGCTCACTTTATTTTCTCTCAGCGGTTTATTTGCTGCTTTATTTGCTACTTTACTTTATTAATTGCTCACTCTATTTTCTTTTCACTTTAAATTGCTGTATTTCATGCTTTTAATTTAGAAAGCAAATTTAGCAATTCACTGATGTTTTTTCTGCAGGATTTCGCACTAAAAAGGTCATTCATAATTGACCCGAAGCGCCTTTGATATTCAACGAAGTACTATGAACCAGGTCAGCCCTTCAGCCAAGATTTTGAACGGGGCCTTTAAATGGGCTCAGCTATAGATCCTCACATTTCATTCGCAGTCGCCTCCCAATATTACATTTGCTAAAGGTTTTCGAACATTCTTCTGAAAATAAAAATCTCATCACGCGTTAAGATTGAAGATCAAATGTATGTAATCATATAGTCGGCTATCTTTCTCCTGCGCGGCTTCTTGAGGCTGTCTATCCAGAACGTAGGAAAACAAGAGGCAGAGTATGTTCTCAGAACAATTCTGACCTAGACGCAGGTTCCAAAGCCCTCCTTTTTACAAGTAACGATCGAGATCCAAGAAAAGGTGGAAATTCGATAAAGTCAGATCTGAGTTGTACGGAGAATAGGGAAGAACCATTCAGCCATGTTCGCTGAGCTCCGATTTTGCGGCTCTTCGTCAGTCGAGATTAGCTAAATTAAAGGCATCACCTCATGAATCTGAGGTGGTACGGATTTTAGGTGGATTATTCTTATATGAGATAGTAGATTATGGAGAGGGAGGTGATTCCGTCCATTTCTTCCTAATTGACGTAAAAAACGGCCCGGAAGATGCGGCGTGTGCACAAGGCTGGCGCGCTCCAATCAAACTTCTTGTAGAAAATAGCGCGCTGGAACGCAAGAAGCCTAAATTAAAGATTCCGGGCCGCTTTTTACGGCATTGAGGAAGGAATGGACGGAATCTCCCTCCTCTCCATAATCTACTATCCCGTATACGAATACTCCACCTGAAATCCGTACCTGATCAGATTCGTGGAGTGATGCCTTTAAAGTGGCGTGACAAAAATCAACATGCTTAGATTCTACAGTTTAGTTTCGACAGTGTTATGGACGATCTCAAGAGTGTTTGCCATCTTTCTTCTAAATTGATAGGCATCTTCTTTCACCACACACCGCATCTTCTTCAAGTTGAGTACAGATGGGCATCCAAATCTACATTCGCGCTCGAAACTGTAGTCTCTTCGACTGAAGCGATTGTACCACTTAATAATTGCTTTATGGTCCGAAATATGACCCCTCTTTCAGGAAAAATTTCAAAATTTTTCAAGAAAAATATGAAGTGGCCCCGAGGCTAAAAGCACCGAGCAATGTCGATTCCCATACTACACCGGAGAAGGGTTAGAGAAGAAAGGCTAGTATGCTTAATTAGAGTATTACATTACGTGTCAATTGCCATAAGGTTGGCTTATCTCTCTGCATTCTAACCAGATATGGCACATTGAAAAAGCTCTGAAAACGTTTTGGCCAACCTAAAATAACTTTATGATCAAAGGAGTTTTGGTAGGGTTGTGTTTTTCCGCGGATGTTTTTTATTTACATCGTGTATGGTGCTTTATCAGACCATGCTGAGTTACATTTCAGCCGAGGTTGGAACTAATTCGTTTGCGGTTCTCAGACCGTCAAGACCCCTTGAAAACGGCAGTTCTCAGTTCATTTCGCTAGTGGACGTACATGCTTTTGCTAATCATAATCTACTCCAGTGTCGTGTACGATGACCGATTCAAAAGAAGCACCATTCTTTAATTTACCTCCACTTCCGCAACAGGGTCCATCAACAGGTGGTACAGGATCTCACGAGAAGATAAAGTGAGCGAGTTAGGAAAGAATCTTTTGTGAAATTTCCAAAGCAATAAAATCAATTTTACACTTTCAGCCAACCAGGTACTGGAAGAATGAGAGCAAGAGCATAAGAACATATTTATTTTAGTGTTTTTATCTGAGACATTTGGATATCTTGTTTGATCTGCTTAATTACATATCTGCAGGAAAAAGTGCCGAAAGTGTTGGTAAGGAAGGAAAAATGGGAAGTAAAGAACCACTTGCGGTTCCAACAAAATCAGCCCCTAATCTTGTAAGCTTGTTGTACAAGAGCAAATTTCTTCTTCACATGGTGCAAGCGGCATGCATAAGAAGTAAGATTGTTGTTTTCAGGGAACCTTCAAAGTACTTATTGGCTTCACTTGGGCATTATTTTGTGTTTGTGTGGCAGGTCTCATATATGTGGTTGTTCAGTACAAAATCGATCGTAATGGGTACGTTTTTTTTTTTGGTCTTCTCAGTTATGAAATCCAAAGAAAACAAAAGTCTGTTTGTTTAGGCTGAGGGCTACAGTATGAAAAAAAAGAAGTTGTAAAATTCTTCCTTTCAACTGCAAATGTTACATTTCAATAAAACACTGCAATCTAAGATTGAACTTAACTAATTGACAACAGCGCATTTTTTTGCGTGTCTGGCACGTGGGACAGGCGCGTTTCAAGCCATCGTGCTGGCTCAACATTGAATAGCGCTGTCCCACGAATAGCTTTTTCTCGTGAACAAATTTTTCATATTTTGCATGGTTTAAAGTCAAAGATGGACAAAGTTAGACTTCTTGGAGAATAGCTTTGAAATACTAGTCATTTAATTCGATGAAGATATAATGAGAGCTACAGAACAAGATTCTTCAAATATGTGTTAGTGCTGTCTGCGGATAGGAAATCTGTTTTGGAAAGTAATGAGTTATCGTCGGTATCAGATAGCGAGTGTCAAGACAAACGGCAAAGCGATCGAGAAACTCATGATGACTGGAAATTTTCTCAACAACTCGGTCCACTTTATCAGTCACGTAGTAGAGACATGAACTAATCAACTTCTGCGAGCTATATATGAACAAGGAAATGTTGTTGTTGTCACTAGTTGTCGAAGAAACGAATAAGCACGGCAACGGAGAGGATCATAAAATTTCAACACACACGTCGTTAAAATCAAACAATTTATCGGATGTTGTATAAAAAATGGGCAGACCCGTAAGCTAGGAGATTACAAGAGTTCAGACTTACAACTGATGGGAATTCTATTGCTGGGAAAGTAATACCAAGATCTCGATTTGAGACAGCTACTGAGTTCTCTTCGTTTTTCTAACCAATCAGTTTGATGTTTGATCTTAACAAGATCAAGGCTTTTTAAAACTGTTCAAAGCAAGCTGTGAGAAAGTCTGTGTTGTGAGAGCAAGCTGTGAGAAACTATGAAAGCGTGAGAAATAAACCTGAAAAAATTTACAAAGATGTATAATTAGTGCCGTTCCGCAGCAGAATCGTATTTATACAATGCATACATTCTAAGAGATGCAAATGTGGAATTCAGTTTTTCTAACTATGCTGAAATAGTAAAAGCCAATTTTGTATAGTTTGTTTGTATTTGAATGTTTCCAAAGAATGTACAGAAAGTGGGATTTACAAATTTTAAATTTTAAAAATTTCAAATTTTTCAGTTGCTTTCAAAAATAGCAGTGCTTTTTTTTCTGGTCTATGTCGTGCGTAACATTATTTCTAAAAAAGAAACCAATCAAGTACAAAAAACTCCAAAAAATTGGGAAATCACAAAAATAAACGTTCGCATAACGTTGACACCTATTGTCCGAAGGGACTAAAAAACAGCATGGATCACCGTCGACCTACGCTATCGTCAAAGAGTTAAACATTATAACCCTACAAAACTTGAAACTCAGCCATAAATATTTGTTGTTAATAAACTAGTAATTAATCATTAATATTTGACTGCGAACAACCATCCCAGTGTTCGGGACGGCGGGGAAATCCTAGAGTGTGCACTCGCGCGCCAGCCAGGCCACATAAAGGCAAGATTCCGATGCTCTTAGTCCATTGATTCCATCATCACTTTTGCATGCGACTATGCTTTTGTTCCGAGTTTCTAAGTACCATGCATATTTGAATTTCGTGTGCACACTTAACATTATTCAAAAACAAACTACTTTTTATCCTGGTTGATGCACTTCGCGACATGATATCCACCGAACCACTAGGCAAATATACGCGCCGGGAGCCACTTATACTTTTGACCACCTCACTTCTCCAAACTTCGTGTTCCACTCGTATATATAGATGGTCTGAACATCCGACTAAAGTCGGAGTTCAAACTTTCAATAGTGCTCGCTTCGCTCCCCTTCACTGATCAATTAATAAAAATTAACCAAAAATAGTATATAGTGTATATAGTAAATAGTGAATAGTAGTGACATTTTTTGTAAAATCATTTTTTTCTAACAAAGTTTGCTTCTTTCTTCTTCACTATAAATAAAGGCGGAAGATTTCATGGTTTTCTTTCTATACGCGTCAGTTCTACATTTTAAGAATATTCAAACTTCAGCTTTAAACACTCCTTCAATACCAATATAATAAAAATACAATTTGAAAGCATCACACGAAGTATGGGTTTTCTCCATGTTTTCCCCTACAGCTATCAAAGAATGATATTTAACATAAAATGACGTGAACAGCATCATCGCACTGATTAAGATTTCGTTCCACGTCAAATCATATAAACAGCTTGCAAGTATTTAAGTGGGCGTTTGCATATGCGTGTTTCCATTCTCTGAAGAAGTGATGTTACCATCCTGTTACCATCCTGGGGGAAACATGCAAGGAAATAGACGCGCGGAGGAATCGTAGAGGTGAAGCAGTGGCCATGGATATGAAACAGTTGCAACGCCACATTTACCTATTGCGACAAACACACGAAGTTACTCAGCGAATCTGCTGCACCAAAGTACACCAATTTCACGCCATTGGATCCGTCTAACCCCATTTAATAGCCATACCTAATTCGACGCCGGTGGACCCCTCGCATCCCCTTTTTGGAAATTCGATTCGCACACATACACACGGAAAGGTAGAACAAGTTAATTTGAAACACCAATCACCATGCCACGAAACCACCCTTTTCTTAACAATGTCTCACTTGGAGGTGACAGAAAGAATATGTTTTGTGAGGGCTCCAAAAAACGAAGAAATGAATTCCTATTGAAACGACAAAGCCTCAATGGTCTAAAGTTCACGTCCTCCAGCAAGTCGCATTTTCTTCATCACATAGGGTACGCCGACACCTTTAACCTCAATTCCCTTAATAGACGTCTTACAGAGCGCAGAAATGAGTCGCCCCCGTAGAAGTAAAAAGATATCAACAGCTGAGTCCCTTTTCCCGTTAGTCGTAATTATCACTGAGTGCTTGCATTTTGGTGAAATTCAAAGATTTTGGGCCATATTTTATTTTTAGGTATCAAATGCATAGCGTAAAAGAAGCATGCAAGCTCAATCTTGCTGGTACATGCTTCTTTCACTTTTTGACATGAAATTTTGACAGATTTCGCCTGCGATTCATCAAAAAAAAAACATTGCCGCTATACACCACATGATTTATTCACAATAATATCCCAACCGCGGCGGGTGTGGGGCAGTCCGTAAGAGATCCGCTGTAGCCGCACGGTCGGTACTTCAAAACCGCCCTAAAGCCAACCAAGCCTTTCATCCCTCCGCAGTGGTTAAGTTGGTACCAGAATTGTATGGGAGGATGAAAACACTGACTAGATACACCGGCTTGCTTACGCAAAACCTAAACGATTACGAATTGCAGTAAAACACATTGGCGTTTCCCGAGTAGATTGGGACGCCGGAGAGCTTACCCTTTAGAGGGACTTTTATATTCCAGCCTATACGTATCACATACAATAGAGTGATTTCATGCAATGTTACCGGTTGTTGACTTAATTTACATTTTGATAAAGTAAACACCTTGGTTGAGGTCCATCTTAATTTCCTTGTTATATTTACATCAGTAATAACATACTACTAATGCTCACTCGACTTTTGTTTAGCTCGCCTTCACTGTTCAATAAAAATTAAAAGTAGTGCCATTTTCTGTAAAATTGAATTTGGATTTGTTCCAATGCGTTCTCTTCGTTCTTTTTTTTTTTTGAAGAATTTTGAACATTATGGAACTGACAATGATAATTTTTTGATAGTTGAATTTGATAATTTTTCTCTAAATGTGTCAGTCCTACACTTTCAGAATGCTCAAGAGTTCTTACGATCCCGCCCCAATTCGAAAAAATTATCGAAAGTATGGGATTTTCTCCTGTTTTTCTCCAGCCATTAGTACAGAATGATGTTTTAACATGAAATGGCGTTACCGTGAAGATAAGCTTCTACGTCAGATCGCGTAAGCTTTTAGCTACTGTTTAAGCACCCATCTGCATGCGTGTTCCCAATATCTAAAAGAAGGGTCCAAGCAGGTTGAAGAGGGAAACGTGAGGGGAAATAGGGATGCGGAGGAGTAGATAGAGGTTAAAGGCAACACGACTCATTTCTGTAGTTTTGACAATTATGAAACGGTCTCAATCACTTCTTGACAAATACATTTAGGTTATTTCACAGTACTACCGCACCGCAACACACAATTTGAATGCCGCAGGGTCCATCTCATCCCATTTTACCGCTTTTTGGCACTGGCACGCCTGTCAGACGTCACTGGGCCCTACTCACTGCCTTCTGGAATTTCGTGACTGACACACGCGTTACAAAATAAGACCGTTATTATATAGCATGACCGTTGCACTACTCGCTACAATTACTCATTTCGTTTAAGGTGTTGATTTCATTGTGTATTAAACCCTTCATTTACGATTGGAAGGAAGCTGATCTTTATTTTTATGTGAAATTGTATTTAGCAAACGTAGCAGAAAAAATGTTTAACATTCAGCTTTACTCTTTGTTTAAAAGAAGTTTGCCATTCGTCTTTTTTTCTCAGAGGACAAGGTTTTATTCGTATCCAAGTTCATCTGAAAACACGAAGATAACTCATTCTCAAATCATATTGCTGAAGACGCCAAATACGCCTACCTGTTTCGACATATTTGTGCAATTCTTCTCGGTCCTTATCATTGAGAGACTTCACTATTGTTTCAATCTCCAATTAAAATAAATCAGTGTAAATTTTGAAAAAGTAATAAATCTTTTTCTCTCTCACAAATTTGTACTATAGAGCAGAGTGTTTTGACGACATACCTCTGAGCACCTTACTCATATCTAGTGTTACTACCACCAACTTAAAAGCAGCATACCACGAATCTGGGGTGGTACGGATTTCAAGTGGAGTATCCGTATACGGGGTCGTAGATTATGGAGACCGGGGTGGTTCCGCTCATCCCCCCTTGAATCACTGCAAGCAGCCGACTCTTGAATGCTGTTTTTTTTTACGATGTCTTCTATTGCAGCGCGCCACCCTTGCACGCGTAGCGTCTCTTACTGCCTATCGGGGCAGTCCGAATTGATTTTCGACGAATCGCAGGGCGGAGGCGGCGCAAGGGGTGGAGCGTTGCAATAGGTGGCGTTGTACAAAACAGCATTCTGTAGGCGGCTGCTTGCAGTAAAACAGAAAAAGATGAGCGGATTCGCACCACCTCAGATTCGTGGTATGCCTTTAATTGTTTTTCTTGTGATAAACCAAAGGATAGCGCTCTGTGCTATCGAACAAATTTGACACACTTAGAGGAGCTATACCAAAAATGCAGCAGGATCCGTTCATAGCTTCTTCAGTGGGACGATTCTTCCTAAAAGGTCAAAGTGTACGTGCAACCTACTTTTTTACTTCGCTCTTCTTTAGGTAGCGTAGAAAACTCGGGATCACAAATTTTTGCGTGGATTTTGTAGAACGCAAATTGTACCTGTGCAGACACCATGCTTAATCATTCTGTAGGAAACCTCGCACATCTAATATCGTTTTCAAATTTTTCAATCAAAATAGCAAACTCACCTCCTTATTCTGTAATTTGTTGACATTTTCAAGCAGCACACTAACAACCGCAATAGCCACTAGACTTCCTTGAAGGATTTCTTTCTGAAGCAGATATGTTGTTGTAGATATTGTATGTACGATCGAGAATGGTTTTTTTTTTTGCCGAGCTTACCTTTTCTTCCTCAGTTTTATCAGCCATCGTAGTATTGACCAACTCCTCTATCATTCTGAATTTCTCTTCTCTTGTCGTTAAATTTTGGCACACGATTGTCAGTACCTAGAGTTTAATAGCAATAATTTTTAAGGAGAAAATTAGCCGTAAGATTTATTTCTCGCGTCCAGGATCAGCTTAGCAAACCAGGAAACTTCACAATTTATTGTGACCCTCCTTGGAGGACTCAGCTCAAAAAGCTTCTCAAAAAGACAGGTTCTGTCTTATCGAATTCTATGAGATATTTCAGTTTTATCTTTCACTTTGTGCTGCAATTTTATATCGGATGAGAAGATATGACCAATTCTAGTGCCTTGTTTCCTGGGAAGTTGTGATAAAAACTCACTAACGACAACTCCTCCATATTTTCCCTTCCTTCCTCTGCTAGGAGCTTTGCATTGAGTACAAAGTTACCTTCATATTCACAAATGACAAGCCCGGCCAATGCCAAGTAAACAAGGATTGCCAGCATTTTATCTGAAGATAGGAAAACCAACACATCTCACAAATGAGCATAGATTACAGCAGTAGCTCTCTAAACATTAGTGCAGGAAATTTTCAGAATCTATTCTTTACGTTTAACAGCAATCTACTTTTTTGTGCTCTACGTTTTCTGGAGTTTGAGTCGATAAATTGAAAATGTGAAATGAGGAGGCAGACTTATTTATTCCCCTTTGTTGATTTTTTTGTTGTGAACAGAGCCGAAGCCTTGCAAAAAAAAAATCCTCATTCAGAGAAAAAATCATTTAGGCATATAGTAGAAAACGGTAACAGGTGCTAAGAACAGATTAGTGATCGACACCCGGCCATTTCATTCTCTAAGTCAGCGATTTTGGCTTCTTTCTCGTTCTAGAAGGTTAAAATCCACAAGAAATGACAAGAAATGAATAAGTAGAATTATGTATATAATAATATGAACAAATATAGAGAACGTCAAAGTAAAAGCCGTCCATGACTGACAAGTTTACGAACAACGCTTCAACGGTGCACTAGTTCGTGTAGGGGTGTATTTAACCAGTTACGCCACCGTAACAATACAACTAATTAGATTCACAATTGTACTTAAATAAAGTAGCGACTGACTAGTGCTTTGTTAAAAGCCGGATGGAGGGTTTTCCATATGAAAAGGTACCAGCGAAAACAGATGGATACTAACACATAGGGTGGTCGATGAACAATTTCAAGTTCAGTGAACATTTCAAAATGAGTTGTGTTTTCAAACTGCAAATAACGAAAGAGTAGTCAGTTTTAAAAATCACACTGAAATTCTTAAAAATCTAAAGTCATGAATAACTTTTCTTTTACGGCGAGTTCAGAGCCTGCCATGACATCGCCGCACATTGTGAACTGTTGTTGAAATACTCGCTGAGAAACGCATTCAAGCGATTAAGTGCGATTCGTCCGCCGCTGCGCTCCGCCAATCGGAGGTGCATCGTGCTCAGCGAGTTGAACGTATTCGGAGAAGTCTACTGTTTCTATACACTGCTGGAATATTTAAGTTCTAGTAAAAATTGGGTTGATTGGATTGACTGGGTTGTCAGCCATCGTTCAACTATCACAGAATACCAAAGCATATGTTTTATATTCTATATGCTGCGTACACAGGTATTAGCCGAAATGGCGAAGTGCACTTGCGGGGCTACGAAACTGGGGGCAACCGACCGAGGAACATTCCAACCAGAAAGCGTCACTAACAGTTACTACATAATGAAAACTGTCACAAAGGTAGAATCACAGAAAAGATATCAAGTGAAAAACACTATATTCTGAATCAGTGGCGTGCTCCAAGAGCGCAGTCAAATTCCTTTCGTGGTTTTCAAAGGAGGAATTGTTTCTGGTTTTCTAATAATTCCCCTCTCACCGGTACTTTTGTATTGTTATTATTTATTAATATTTTACTACTTCATATTTTGTCTTTATTTTTTATTTTTTCATACTTATTTTTATACCTTACTTTTTCTAAAACAATAATTCTATATTTTTGCACCATTGTGAGTTAATTTCGATCCAATTCTGTCTTTTTTTGCTCTCACTTTGAAATCTGCACACACACCTTGAGGTTTATAAATTCTCGGAAAAAGTGCTTGTTCTCACGTTTTGTTGCATAAATACTTGCAGCCGTAACCTTGCTAGAATTACAGTTGTTTCATCAATCCGAACTTTTCTTCCTCTGCCCTTCTATTATCCACTCAAAATTCCTGAAAATTGTGCTCTTTTAAGAAATTTGAAACTTGCGCCATGTTTGAGACACTCTATTCCTAATTTCAACTGATTCCTATTTCACCACTCCAAGAACAATGGACTTTGAAGGATTATCTGAGGTAGCTGCACAAAAGGTCTGAGCGCTAGAAATCATTTCTGCTAAGAAAACTTCGAAAAATTGATTATGTTTCTAAGCAGTATTTTCCTGTATTTCCCCTGTAGAATCCATAGAAGAAAGTTGTATCCTCCAACTCCTCTCTTAATCTAAGCTTGGCACTACCAACAGGATTTGTTCTGCGAACGAGGTTTTGGTGAAACTTTATTCGCGGTATGAGGTTTCGACAACCTCCACATCAAACGTCTTTATCAAAGACCTGAAAATGGTTTAAGGGTTTTTATGATAAGGACATTCCATCAAAATTCTCCGCTCTCAATACCATACTCGATGTCATTCTAAGAACCTGCAGCAGCAAGAACTCCAAACAAGAGAATAGCATACAGATTGTCGGAAAATGAGATGTGTACACTGTGTAGTATCGTTCAGTACTGGTGCCTGGATAGTTATAAGGAGATGCATAAGGTATACTCTAATAACTCGTTAAGTGTTACAAACGGCAAAAGTCATCAGTAATAGATAAGCACTCATTCTTATCACTTATCGATGGATTTCAAACGAAGATCCAGGATGCTTCAAGTGAATTCCTTGCGGATATCTCTTTCTCGTTGGCTAACATCAGTCACTGTCATTTCAAACTCACTTCTATCATGTTTCTCATTCGTCTGCCGCAATGATGGTGTCGTTCGATACCTTTACCAGACAAATTTTCTCTGATTCGCAAGCTCAGGCATCCTTCCACGTTCCCAAAATATAAATGCTAGGCACTTTATCTGGTAGATTATTCCGATCTTAACGCAATTTCCAGTCTTACCTTACGTACAAACAATGCAGCATTTCGGTATACCATACCTATCGTAGAGTCTATCACGATCCAACCTTTTGGGATGTTTACCAATACAATTCTATTTTGTAACTGTCTGCAAAAGAGCCAGATATATTGGAGCAGTTAAGGAGTTGGAGATGAAGGGGATGCACAAAGGAATTCCACCTTCACATTAGGTCTTTAGTTCAAGATTGGATGTTAGTTTTCAGTCTCGCGCAACCGTTCAAACTCTTGCAACGCTCATGACTAGTCTTTGTAATTGCGTTCTCTATCATATGTATACGTCTTCTATATCCACTCCTGTTGCAATGACTGTTTTGACCATGTTGCACCCAACTGCCTTTTTCACACCAATAGGATGAGCTAAACTTGCGTTTAACAGTACGCTTATGGACCATTCTTTGTGATATCTTCCACGCTTCCAATGCCATTGAACATTTTTACTGGGTATTTGAAGAAGACACTAAACCATCGTTTGGTTGTTCTTTAATAAGTTTGACGCCCTGACGCATCTTTTCAGATTTCTGAGGCATTCATTCACCTCGAATTGCGCGGATGTTACAATAAAGCAATAGTTGAGATTCCAGCAAATTTGTGAAAACGTTCTTTTATTTGCTGTTCTATCCTGGTCATATGACAAATATCTAAAACTGGAACGAATCTTTGGCCTATAGCAATTCTTCCAATTTGAGAGTAGTACATTCCCGACCATTTGAAAATGTTACACTGAGGGTATTCGTTGATAAGGGTAATCGTGAGTTGCTTGTATAGAAAAAAATTTTCTATGCTACGCCCGTGTCTATCTAGCATTCCAAAAAAGTTTGTAACGCCTGACGTCACGGCGAATGAGTCCAAGACACAACTTTGTTTGAATTTGGTTGACTGAATGGTTGAATTTATGGTGTACCTAAGTTTCTAAGACTTTCAAGTAATTTCGAATTGCTGGATAGATGAGAGAACACTTTCGACAGTAGTTGCGTTTTAAAAAGGTTGTAAAAGGCGGGACAGTTAGGTGTGTCTAGTTCTAAGCTGCTAAGCAATATTTTATCAATCCCAACAGCTCTACTGACACTCATAAAATCTTTTTCCGTAATTCGTCAACAAATCATCATTGTATGTCATCGAATGTCATTGGTCATTCCTCCTTTCTTTGGTCGCTCCTTTCTTTGCATCCATTTTTTTTCTCGTTCTAGTGTTTGTGGCACAACTATTAATTCTTCTCTCTTACCGCTCTCCAAGACGCGAAATATTCAATTTTACTGATTTTGATTCAATTTAATTTTGCTGATTTTGATGTTGCACGGAAGCTGACACTCCTACTGATAAAGCGATAGTGGTGTGTCTCTGCTATGACCTTGAATCCAAGTTAGTCCTTAGATACGAATAGTTGGTACGACTGTATGGGCACGGCACGATTTGTTCAAAGACGGGTGAGAGCAGTCTTTTACATAAATGCGTGGGTGTGTTTCTATGATCGACCCCGATTCTAAGTTGGTTCCTGAGTCCTACAACTCTATGAGAGATCAAGATTAAGTGACACTAGCGAAGATTTGACCAGAAAGACTAAGCGTTATTTTCGTTTGGGGTCGGTACAGGTTGGAATTTCGGATTGTTTGAGTTTGCTCACCGTGACATATCTGTGTATCCACCTTTGACACCTACACAAACACCTTTTTTATTCAACACGCAAACATGGCTAACTTTCCTAAACAAACTACGTAAGAAATTATGTTAAAAAAATAAATAGATCACACCGAGCATTACTTCTACTTTTTAAAGGAAAACTTATACTTTGCTGTCGCTTCACATGGTTTTCGTTAACGTGCTTTCCTGAAACAATCATTTTTCCCAGTTATTAAGAAATAACGGAAATGAAACTTACAGTTTGTTAGAGCTCCTTTCAAGAGGTTCTTGAACATTCCTAACTGGGAGACGTCGCCAGGTGCAAAAATCCCCAGCAGCTCAAACAGAACAGAGATTAATTAGGGGAAAATCTTATTTGTTTCACTTGTTCCTTTTATACAGTGCAAACTAAGTTTTTTCTTCAGAATTACCTAACATAAAACCTTAGACTTCCGCGATGATCCGTTTCTAATTAATTCTGTTAGAGGTCTTTTGAACACCATGAGCTCCGAATGAAGCCGGCCAATAAATGTAATGAACAAACTTGATACGTGAACCAAAATTATTACCAATGCATAAGTTATTATCGCAATTCACTGAAATAATCATGTACCCAGAACAAATAATAGATGTAACCGTACCCTGATGCCTGCAACTGATAGATTAGTCTCCCCATTAATGACGTCCGAGAACAAATAATAAAGTTGTTTGAGCACATTCGCTGTCTGTAAAAGTTCTCTATGTGTTTCAGGTATTCTTACTGAGAACACTCTCTTCTTTCGGACTCGGAATGAAGTCGTTTTTTTTTCAAGATTTTTTTTGTCGAGTCATGGCAGCGGAAATGTATCGGCAGATAAAAAAACCCACCCTCGGACTAAGCCTATTAATTTGTCGCAGAAGCCACCCGAAAAAGCCAGTGGGAAATTCGTCCTCATTTCCTCGCAATGCTTCTGGCTTCACCTGAAGCAAACAAATACGTTGCCAGCGATTGTATTTAGCAGAACGTTCACAATCGTTTGGGCTGTTTTTTTCTGCTGCTCCATTAACGATCACAATGTCCTACTTGCTTATTGCTGTCTTGTCGCACACAATTATCACTGACCAATATTTGTAAACAATAACTTCCAGAGCAAAAAGAAAGCTTCACCTTCCGTTTTTTTTGACTGATTTGAATGCATGTAGAGTGGTCCAGAAAACTAGCTGGCACATGCAAGAGAAAAAAAAATTAGTAGGACCCTCAAAGGAGATTAAAATCCGCGCCACATAGTTCCTAGAGGATATAGATGCGACTTTGGGAGAAATTTTCTCCACATGTAGAGAAATAACTAGGCTTATATTCAGTTTCAAAAAAAAAATGTTTCTCACACTCCAAAAACGCTGCAAAAGGCTTGTCTCCCAAGAAATCCCATTTTTATAAGGCACTTTTAAGAATTTAAGATACTATTAGGTAATTTCACCAAGTTCACGTCCGGACATTGGTGTAAAAATACGTTATTTTACTATGTACACTCACATCTTCAGATTCCGCGGTTAAGACTTCAGAACTCTCGGGTCGGCACACAACAAAGCCGACAAGAATGGAGAAAAGGAAGACAGACAACATTCCACTAAATAAAAAAAAATTAAAGAGTAGTTTTCTGTATAAGCATGAACAGCTGGTGTAGGTTTCTAGCACTGATCAATCCTTTGGGAGATACCTCACATTCGACTTCAGTTCAGCAGGGGTTAGCGCGCATGCGGCCGATACAGTAACACGGTGACTTTCAGAAGCAGATCATTTATAACGAACGAAAATATCTACACTCAAATTTAAATACTAGTAGCACCAACTTTTAAATATTAGAGAGGTAGAAAAGTAGTTGTTTCTGAGTTGGGCTGTCGACCGCGGAAATGCACTTATGAGCTCTTACAAACGCGCTTCAAAGTGTCAAGACAGGATAAGCTAGTTTAACATTTCGTTACAACATCTGGTGCAGATAAAAGGATCGTCAGAATAAAACATGGAGGATGTCGAAGTTAGGGGACCTGTAAATGACTGATAAATGCACAACAGTCGCTTTGATGATGCTTTGCTGACTACTTCATGGTCCACACTATATATCCAGTCGCACAGAATAACAAGTGATCGTGCAGTAACACGGTACATTGTAAGTACGACATTCCATAAATAATATTTTGATGAACATCTATTGTGCTGTGTTATTAATTAAGTGTATAGGCTGTCTGGAATACATGACACAACAGATAGACAATACGTACGCAAAGAGATAGAGAGATTACGCAAGTTCGAACAGTGGATAAATATGAATTGTAGATAAACATGTTATGCTTAGGAAGGTGCAAATTTTCACGCTTGAAGTCAAGGACCAAATAAATCTATACATTTCGACTTGATATTATTTATCGCCAATATGACTTGACTTCATCGGTGGGCATCGAATTGATGTCATCGCCTGACGCGATTCCCCGCTTCTTCGTGGAGTTGTGCCGTTCTTAAACATAGCTCTGCCAAGCTCTCAAGATTCTCGATCTTCAGAGAGAGCTTACACAGAATCAATCCGTTCGTCGCTATACCATGTTCTTCGAAACCTTACCCACTTTTTTGCGGAGTTGTGCCGTTCTTAACCGTTCCGCCTGAGTAGGTCTTCTTAATGTGTGACTAAATAAGTAAAGACGATTTTTTGTGGCTAATTTCGGTGGCGGTCCAAGATAACTTCTACCTGTCGTCTACCGGCAAACACATATATTTCCGGAGTGCGTATAGTTAGGTTCCCGCTGAGCAGCAATTAGTAGCGTCACCGTCCATCTTCGGCCCTCATCGTGTAACAAGGTGCGAAACACGCCTTGCAGGGACACGCTATCTCTGGTATTGCTACTTTATTTAGTATCGATCGCTTACGTAAAGAGATACATCGAACGATAGCACACGAGATGCCAGAATTAAAAAATAAGTGTTTTATTTGTGTGAAACAAACAAATCGGAAGTTTTACAAACTACTGCAGTATCTTACGTGCATTAAATACTCTGTACAATTATTAATATATACCTATATCTTCTATATAGCTTTCTCGATCACATATCTAGGCTTCCAACGACCAGATTCTCGTTTTCACACTTTTTAATTTACTTTTACTTCAGAAGGTTTCAGAAGGTTTTCTGCTTCATTTATGTCTTCTAATGCTGTTCTGTCCTTGTACAAATCTTCCACGTTTTCGACTCATTTTTAGTACTTTCAAACTCTGCGTTTTTTTCCACTTTACACATTGCTATGCTGTTGTATTTTTTGTTCTTTGAATTTTCCAGTTGATTGATGTTATCAACCAAGCTAATGAACTTTTCTA
This sequence comes from Necator americanus, assembly GCF_031761385.1. NCBI lineage: Eukaryota > Metazoa > Nematoda > Chromadorea > Rhabditida > Ancylostomatidae > Necator > Necator americanus. The sequence continues at coordinate 34,227,097 of NC_087374.1, read as the reverse complement.
ATACTTCATCGGCGCGAAGAGCGTTGAGAAGACGGCCTCGGTGAGAAGAATTGAAAGAGTTTCAAACTCCAGAATAGCTGCTTCCATCGGCTTCGAGACCGCAGATTTCGATCACTCTCCTAACGATGAACACCTGTCGTAGGTCGGCAGGGACGAATGTCAGCTTGATCGTCGCGCCTTGATTCTTAACGATGCTTAATAAGTGGGTCCAGGGTAATCCGCTCCAAAACCTTTTACAAAATACGCAGCAAGGAGATTCCTCGATAGATCCTATGGTCGTTGACAAAAAACTTTTTGTGGAGGGGAAATATGAAAGCGTGTCTCCGTTCATATTAAGCAGATGACCTTTGTCATCACATGAATCTAGACGGAGGAAAATATTTTAGGAATTCTGCGTTAATTCCGTCGGCTCCTCCAGATTTTCCATTTCTCATCTTTTCGATACACACCAGGACCTCCGACTCGGTCGGAGGCTCCTCGTTAACCGCATATTTCGGTCTATGAACGTGCTCGAGTTCAGGAGCTAACTGCTTTTGCCGGTTCAGCAAAGTCTTCAACTGATACCTCCAAATTGGAAAGGTTGCTTCACCGACAGCCGCTCCATTGGCAGTGTTGAGGACCACAGAACATCTTTTCATCTTGCCGCTGTAGTGTTTCGGTAACGCATAAACTTTCCACGGGTTCTTGTCCTCCCACGTTCTTTCAAACTCCTTCTTGACGACCGCTCGTTATCGCAGTCTTGTCGCAGCTGATGACGCAACTTCCTTCTCAGGAGCTTTTCCTGGCAGAAATCACCGTATCTGCAGGCGACACATACAGAACTGTAGGCGAATTTTGTCAGATGCAAAGTCAAACTTCTTTCGCAGCTTTTGAGTCAGAAGTGTTTATCTTGCAGCGTCCTGGATGTACATTGCGAAGGAATCCGCATTGCTCATCCGAATGCTAAGCTTCTTTTTTCTCCGTAGTCCAACATGAATAGACGGATTTCGTTCTGCATTCTCCGTCTTTCAGGCACGCCATTTCAATTTTCGGTTGAAGAGGAACTCTACGGTTTCTCTTGTGCAACTGCATCTTGAAGCTGAGAAGAAGTGGTCAGAGTCGAACGCACAGTTCCGAAAAGCCCCAGATTTTCAGATATCTGAGAAGGAATATTCCTCGTCAGAACGTATTCAACCTGAAGTTTGAGAGTTCTCATCTTCCGTTTGAGCTGCTCTTCAGGCGTCAGAAAAGTTGAACTTTGCCACGTAATCTAAAAATCGATGATTCCTCTTGAACGTTTAAACAATGATGTCTCCTCTATTCACATCAGTCGATCATTCGGTTACGGTTATCCGACGTGCGCTTCTTTGAGTTATTCAATTTTCCAAGTACCCCAGATTTCTTTTCATGTTTGCATTTTTTTTATTTTCATCTGATGGGTGGGTATTTTAGATATCAACGCATTAGGCTCATCATAGAAGGCGTCCTCGTTGTTGCAGCCAGCGGTTTCCATGGGTGCATGCGCACTTACGATCCAGTGTTTCCTCTGTGATCCTGCAGCTGTACAAAGACGCATCTAAGCGACGTTGAGCCAAATTGCTCCACCAGGTTGTTATAGTCGTTCCTCACTGCATCGTGCAGCCACCTACTTTCTTTCGTCAGCATCACCGCAGTGAATAGTGTGGTCTCCGTATGAGAATCTTTTGCCGTATAACAGTGCAAGTCATATAGCTCGTACGGCCCCAATGCGTACATTCGAGCACGTTTAGTTAATTGGCTAAAGCAGTGCCACCATGAGCGGGTAGCAATCAGACTTGTATGCGCGGCGCCATTGCCAATATATTTAGAGAAAAAATTCCTATCTCTCTTTCGTGTATTAATACAACATAACGGCTTTCTTTGAGAAATAAACTGATAGAATCCCATTCTTCTTATTTGTAATATTTGCAGAGATAGATCACATTTTAAATTTTAAGCAGAATGAAAGTGTGACGCACCAGTGTGTCACATAAAAAAAGTGAAGCTGTATACCTTTTTGCTCCATTACTACAAAATGCTTCAAAACAGAAGCAAAATTCTACTCGATAATAACTGAGAGACAAAGACTGAGATCAAACAGAAATAATGATCTCCCAAATAGATGGTTCCGCTTAATTTTTCCCGGAAAAAAGAGGGAATGTTTTTCATGAGCAACACGTCGACTAATGCTTACCTCATCTGCTAGATTTTGTAACGCAAGAGACCACCAATCAAGTAATGCAACCAATGTAAGGTAAACAGAACGGAATTTTTTCTGGACCATCCACTACGCTGTATTTTTGAGAAGATTGTTGTGTTTGTCGAGCAACACACTCTTAACCTGAGTACTTATTGGATATTGCCATTCTATGGGCAACATTCACACACCATTTTTTTCTGGCTACTCGACGAGAGTTTTGCTGCCGTTCTGTACATGTTGCTTATAACAGATTTTTTAATTTTGTTGGGATGCGTTGCAGATAGTGGATTAAGATTTTTTCCAACTGGGTTATCGAAACCATTTAGTCTCCCATATCCTATTCAGCAAGAAAAAATGCACATGCACATTCGAAAAGCCATCCAGTTGTCTAGTAGTTCTCACTTGTGAACTTAAAGGCATCATCCCACGAACCTGAGGTGGTACGGATTTGAGGTGGAGTATTCATAAACGGAATCGTAGATTATGATAAGAAGGGTGACTTCATCCATTTCTTCTTAATTGCCGTAAAAAACGGCCAGCAAGATACGGCTTCGAGCGTTCCGGTGCGCTATTTTCTAAAACGAGTCGGATTGGACCGCGCCAGCCTTGTGTACGCGCCGCATCTTCCAGAACGTCTTTTACGGCAATTAGGAAGAAATGGACGCAATCGCCCACTTCTCCATAATCTGCTACCCTGTATAAGGATAATCCACCTGAAATCCCTACCACCTCAGATTCGTGGAGTGATTTCTTTAATGTGCGGATACCGCTGGTTGAGAAGATTGAAGTGTCTAATTCTGTCTATGAAGCGCGAGCAGTTCTTGAATAGCCTGCAAGACGACATCGTTTGAAACGTTCGTATAGAGTGATACAACGTTAAAGGACCTTATTACACATTAATTTTTTAATGAGGTATTGCGATGTTGTTTAAGGAAGCCGTTAGGACTGCTGAGGTTGGCAGGGACATAATTGAGCAGCTGATGTTTCATTCTAACTTTAGATTGAGTGTCGAAAACCTTAAAAAATATATATCTATAAAATATATTATATTATAAAAACCTCAAAACCACTTTCATCTCACAACTGTTACAGTTAGCTACTTCTTTGAATGAAAACTCCTTTCGAAAACATTCACGCGACATTTTGAATTGAGGTGCAACACCACGTTGCGGTTGCATTGGATGCGATGCCGGTTTCAATTACTTCCAAAACGCAGCTTCTGCTAGGCTTTGGTATTAATAAATTGGAGTTGAGGCAGTGATCTCATCAAGTAGACATCCATCGCACGTCCGTCGAACGATTGGACACAAACGCGAAAAGAAAGAGAAGAAAGAAAGAAAAAGCTTTCTTTCTGCTACCACTCGTGGATTCCACTCTATGAGTCTATTACAGCGTATAATGCTTTCCATTTAACTAAAATAATGAGAGCAAGAGCACAGGAACATCTAACTCTCAGAGTTTTTTTTGACGAAATATTTGAATATTTTGTTATTCTGCTTGACTATGTGCATATTTGCAAAGTGGCAGAAATTTAAAGCGATTAAGAAAGAGAAATAGGATTTATAGAACCGCTTGCGATTCCAACAAAGTCGGCCCCAATCTTCTAAGCTCTTTGTACTAAGACAGACTTTTCACATTACGCAGGCGCCACGCATAAGCAAAAAGATTGTTGTTTCCAGAGAATCTTTGAAGTGTTCATCGGTGCCAGCATTCGGTATTATTTTGTGTTGTATGGGAAGTCTCGCACTTCCAGCGTAGAGAGGAGGGCTTCTGGAATTGCGAGTTCCCATGGACGGTCTTAGTCGCCATGATGAACTCGGAGAGCCTCTTCCCCTGGTCAATCCATTGTAGGCCGTGGGTCCCGATGTGAAGCTCCTCCGGCGTTCTTCTTGGGCCAATTTTGACGTTGAAATCGCCAATTTTAGCGTTGAAATCGCCAATTATGACATTGTAGAAGGCATGATCTTCCCGGTAGAACTTCTCCAGGTCCATATAGAAAGCTTCGACTTCTTCTTCTTCGTAGCTTGATGTTGGAGCGTAAGCGACGAAGATAGTCAAAGCTGGTGTTGGACCACATCTTCTCATCCGCAGACGTCCGATACGGGTCGTAAGTTGATCGAAAGAGTCGATGTTCTTTGCCATACTCGTGTTGACGAGGACGCCAACTTCACCAACACCTCTACTGTCGCATGTCCCTAAGAACAGTTCTTCTCCACTTTCATATACGGCGTTGAGAGGGTGACATCGTCTCATCTCGGTCAGTCCGATGACGTCGTACTTGATCTTCTTGGCTTGCATCATCGGATCTTCGATGGCCGCTTCCGATGCAAGCGTACATGCGTTATAAGTACAGATCGCCATCCTAGTCCTTTTCTGTTTCGGTAGCCTATATAACTCCTGCAACCCCGTCCTACCCATCGCGTACTAGGCTTTCCTCCTTTTCTATTACTGTTTTTTGCATAAAATTTAAAACACATGGGCAGGTTGCAAGCCTCTAGTCCCATGAGTTTTTGGGAAGTCTCATTTACGTGATTGTTCAGTACTAAATAGATCGCAATGGGTACGTTTCCTTTGCTTCCCTAACTATGAAATCTGAAGAGAACGAAAACTGTAAGCTGGGATTGGGCTGGAGACTTCATTATGGACACAAACACGTTGTGAAATTCTCCACTTTATGTTCAAATGTTACATTTCACCGTTAGAATGTACCTAGTCCATCACATGTGGAAGTTGATGTTGAAATAGTTCAATTTCAGGTAATTGGCCTGTGGAAAAGTATCTACTTGCTGATTTAACGTGACATTGGACTGTACTCAAGGCAAGAAACCTGAGTAAAACACCTAAAATGTGGCCCAAATTTTCAACTATTTTCTTCAACTCCATATTACCAACCGTAAGCAATAGCATGGTTGTGCAATTACACTACACAATCCTAGATTTTCGGTTACGATTACGATGATTATAGTTGTCAGCGAAACATTACGGAATATTTTGGATAAGTGGGTGAGCAAATTATGACTTGTCACTGAGGGTGGAACAGGCTAATATGGAACACCAATCATACGGTCACAGACCAATTAACACGAAACCGCCAGTTTTTCTCAACAATGTCTCTGTCTTAGCATTGGCAAAACCCAAAGTTTTGTAGTAGCTTTTTTTAGCTTCAGGGCGTAAATCCCTTGATCAAGGTTTCAGAAAACTAAAAAAATCCTCCACGTCCTGTAATAAGCTTTCTTCTCCTTTATGGGAACGGTAATGTAGATATTTTTTACAAGCACAAAATGTCTGCCATCTCTATCCGCTTGAGATACGCCACCCTAAACTGTGACCAACACTGAACACCTTGAATTACTAACATGTTCTGTTCTTTGTTCTAGGAAAATGTTTTACTAACGTTAAAATATTTGGTGTAACATTATTTGAGGTGTCATATTCGTAGCTTAGAACGAGCATAAAAGCTTGTCAGCAGAAACATGATTCTTTCTCCTTTGACTCCAAATTTCGACAAATTTCGCTTGCGGGTCGTCACATGGCTTTTTCTGTTTTTGAAAACCTTGGCACACTACGCGATTTATTTACAGTAATATTCCAGCCTATATGTCACCGTATTAAAGCGATTTCATGGAATGCTACAGTTTGTTAACTTCATTTAGATTTTGGTATAGTAATTACCAATGGCTGACGTTAATCTTAATTTCCATGTTAAATCTGCGTAGTTATACTACTTACTAGATTACTCCTTTCGGTTAATGTGGAGATATTTTGTTTTTGGTTCACAAATGAAAAGCAGCTGACCACTTTTATGCGAAAATGAATTTAGCGAGTGCAAGAAAAGGATAGAATATTTGGAATTATTCTTTTTTTTTTGGATGAAGTTTACCGTTCGTCTCTTCTTCTCGGAGTACAACATTTTATTTGCTCTCGAGTTTAGCTGAAAACACCAAGATTCGAATGTCATCGAATGATATCACTAACGACACCAAATAAGCTTACCTTTCTCGACATAATTCTGGAATTCTTGTATGTCCTTGTTGGAGAGAGGTTCCGCTACTTTTTGAATCTCCAATAGGAAAGAATCAGTGTAAATTTTGAACGAATAACAAATTTCGCTATGAACCGAACTCACAGAAATTTTAACTGAGAGACATAGTATTTTAAAGAGATTGCTCTAGGTGCCCGTTGCTCCTTCAAATTTAGTGTGACTACCATCAATCAACTGATTTTTTTTTGCTGATGAAGCAGAGGATAGTTTTTTTTTTTTCTAGTCCGTTGAATAAACGCAGTTATCAAACTGATTCGACAAATTTAGAACAATCACACTGAGAGTTAAACAGGATCTTCTCTTAGTTCATTCAATAGAGTGGTTCCTCCTAACATGCCGAAAAATTCATGCGACTCACTTTTCTAAATTTCTCTCCAGCGTCTAGTGTAGGGAAGTTGGGATCACACATCACTGCGTGGATTCCACGGAACGCACGTTGCACCTGTACAACGGTTCAACAATTCTGTATGAATTGTCGCACAACTGATACCGTATTCAATCTTTTCCATCAATGGCAAAGTAAGAAGCTCACCTTCTGATTGGGTATTTTGCTAACATTTTCTTGCAATATGCTAGCGACCGCAATGGCCATTCGACTTGCTTCAAGAACTCCTCTCTGATGCAGATATGCTCGGTCGGCACAATGTGTATATGGGTGATCGAAAACCGCTTCTTAGCCAGGCTTACCTTTTCTTGATCACCGCTGTTTGTCATTCCAGTATTAAGCAGCTTTTCTATCTTACTTAACTTCTCTTCTCCTTTCGTTGAGTTTTCGCAGACGATTTTCAGTATCTGAAGTTTAATAGCAATAGTTTTTAAGCACAAAGTCTGCTGTAAGGTCTGCTTGCACTACAATCCCTTAATGTTATAAGATCATTTCAGCAAACCAGAAAACTTCACAGCTTATGGAAGGCCACTTGAATGAGTAAATATGGGTTTTAAGCACGGATTTTATTTCTTGTACATAGGTTTTGCCCTAACGAATCCTATAAGATATTCAAGTTTTATCTGTTACATTGTTCTGTAGTGTTATAACAGAGATAAAAGATATGGCAAACTGCTTAGCTTCCTTTAAAAAAATGTCAAAAATCAATCGTTTGGGCTGATTTTCGTTTCTGCTGCTCAGCTAAAGGCATCACCCAACGAATCTGAGGTGGTACGGATTTCAGGTGGAATATAGGGGATAGTAGATTATGGAAAAGGGGGTGATTCCGTCCATTTCCTCCTAATTCCCGCAAAAAACGGCCCGGAAGATACAGCTTCGGGCATTTTCTACGAGAAGTTCGATTGGAGCGCGCCAGCCTTGTGCATGCGCTGCATCTTTCGGGTCGTTTTGTACGGTAAGGTTTTTTGATGCCTTTAACGAGCACGTCCTACTTATTGCTGTCCTGTCATACACAGTTCTCACTAATCAATATTTGTAAACAATAACTTCCTGAGCAAGAAAAAATTTTTACTCTCTGTCGTTCTTACTGATTTAACTGTCATTAAATTATTCTAGAAAGATAGTTGGGACACCTGTCTGCTCGTTTTTGGAAGAGAAGAAAAAGAAGAAATCTAGTATGATCCTCAAACGAGATTAAGTTCCGTCTCAGGTAGTCTTCAGGAGGATATAAATGGCCAATTAGGGAAAGTTTTCTGCGCAAGTAGAAAAATAACTAGGCTTACTTTTAGTTTCGAAAAAAAAATCCCATACTCCAGGGACGTAGCAAAATGTTTGTCTTTCGAGGAAGAAGATTTTTGGAAAACATTGTTAAAAATTTAGAATACTGTCAGGCAATTTCAACAAGTTCACGCCCGAACATTGATGGAAAAGTAAGCTATTTTACTGTGTACACTCACTTCTATAGACTGCGCAGTCGAGGAATCAGAACCCTTGGGTTGGCACACCACGAAGCCAACAAGAATGGAGTAAAGTAGGATAGACAGCATTACACTAAAAAAATCAAGAGTAGTCAATTATTTGAGAATGTTTAATTGATGCAGGTGCAGGCGTTTGAGGATGATCAATCTGTTTTGGAGGGACTTCGCGTTCGACTTCAATTCAGAAGGGGTTAACGCGGATGTGGCTCATACAGTAACGCGGTGAATTCTAGAGGCGAACAAGGTATAGAATGCGTGTACAAATTTAGCAGAAACTTTTAGATTCCAGAAGGATAGAAAATTCGTCTTCGAGTGGTCTTGGGCCGTCAATCGCGAAAATACTTACGAACGCGCTTTAAAGTGTCAAGACAAGGTAATCAAATGTAAACCTTCGTTACAATATTTGGGGTGGAGAAAAAGAGTAATCAGAATAAAATATTGCGAAAGTCGGAGCTAGAGGACTCACCAGTGACTGACGAATTCACAGGAGTCGTTTCGATGATGCTTTGCCGACTGCTTCACGGTCCCTATTATATATCCAGTCGTACAGAGTAACACGTAAGCGTGTAGTAACACGGGACACCATAAATTCGGCTTTCCATCAATAATATTTTGATGAACTTATACTGTGCTGTGTTATTAATTAAGTGCACAAACAGTCTGGCCTTTCATCATTCCGGTGTGGAAAAACTGGTATCAGACCTGTCTGGGAGGCGAAAAACACTGGCTTGGTAGATCGACTGGACCCTGCAAGTCATTGTAAGGCTGCACTCGCTTTCATAAACCCCAAATGAAGTATGAACTGAAGTCGAATGCGTGGACGCATCCCCATAGGGACTGATCAACGCCGTGCACTTTATCCTTTATCCTTTATAAACAGTCTGGAATATGACAACATGTGAAATAGACATAGAATAGACCTCGCGTAGACAATGCGTACGCGAAGTGCTGTCCATTACGGAATTTTGAGCAGTGGATGAATAAAAACTGCACATCGACCTTTTATGTATATGTAGGCGCATGTTTTCACGCTAGAAGTTAACGATCAACTAAATTTATACATTTTCCACCGTGGGTATTACTTATTGGAAACGTAGTTAGACAGGAATGCATTTTTTCTCTCACTTGTATTATTAATACAGCATAACAGCTTTCTTTAGGAAAGAAACTGAGAGAATTCAAGACATCATGAGTGCTTGTAGAGGAAGATCACCTTTCAAATTCAAAGCAGAATACACTTGTGACCCACTAGTGTAACACACAAAAACACTGAATGTCTCTTTGCTCTATCACTACAAGCTGATCGTATTGAATTGAAATGATCCTTGAGATGCGTAACTCAGCTTAACTTGTACTGGAAATTTATGTAGAAGGAACATTTCTTTTGAGTTTACCATAAGTACAAAATCAATCACAAGATTGCAGATCCGCCACTGTTGTATCGGATTACTTTGCGGTTATCTTTCATCGGTGATCATCCAATTCACAGCACCCTGAAATATTATGTCATATACCCTGACCCTGAAATACTTAAAAATACTGCAATTAGCAGCACTAGCATGATACAAGACGTTCTCTATGCATCCCTCAGGTGAATATTGTGTCAGAATTGTACAGAAATCCTAGTTTAGACGAGCGAATAGGCAGATTTCGACCTGCCATTTTGAGTGAAACACATTAGCCTAAACAACCAATCGTAACGCCGCGACACCGCCCCTTCATCTTAACAACGGCTCACCTGAAGTTGAGAGGAAGACAACAATTTCGCAGTAGTTGAGTATACCTTTTTTGGCTTCATTTCGTCATTCCTAAGAAACAAAATAAGAAGTGAGTTTTAGCTGAAGGAATAATTCATAAATACCACAAATATAGTCCGAATTTTATTTATAGGGAAAGTAGATAAAGTGGAAAATGAGATGCGCCCAAGCGTTCACTGCAATTAAGAACGCGTGTCTAACCCATATCATGAATATCGAGGGGCCTGCGAGGACTAGTCGAGAAATCAGGTCAGTGTTTTTATCCTCCGAGACAAGTTTGCACCATTTAACCTCACCATGCCCGAAAATTTCTATAAGTTCTTGGGTTTATTGAAATTTTGATAGAGGGAGCACCTAAGCGAACATCGCAACTAAACCTTATGTTTAATTTTAAATCCACGTAACTACACTACCCTCTACACTTCGTCCAATACTCTTCGTTCAACGTAGAGATATTTCAATTTTCATTCACAATTGAAAAGCAAATGACCATTTTATGCGAAATTACATTTAGTTAAACAGAAAGAACTTATGAAAACTTACAATACTTGGCAGTACTCTAGATATTGAATGAAGTTCAACCGTCGTCTCTCCTAAGAGGGAAGTTTTTTTTTTTTGCGTTCAAGTATTTTGCTTGTTTCTGATTTAGTGAGTGAGTAAGTGATGTGGATAACGCGCTCTATCGCAAGTTTGTCGATACTGAGACTTTCCCTTTAGGGGCGGAGCTAACTAACACGATAGGCGGCATGGGATGCCGTTTTTGCAACGATGAAGTTTTCAAAAGAACGATAGGAGAAGGAGAAGAACAGCAGGTGGGGTAGAGAGAAAGTGAAACAAGAAAAATGCGTGATATTAGCTCTCACAGAATCACTTACACAGAAAGAAGAAATAACAGAAGTAGGCAAAACAAATTTTATTACTTATTTACAGTTATATACACATATTACATCCCTGAGGAAAAGAAGTGCACACAACAAAGTGCTGCACTTCCAGATCATGCATATAATGTGAGCAACACAGAGAAAACATTAGCCAATCTATCTACATTCAGTTACTGTTACTTCTTGAAAGAAGGCTAGGCGAAGAAAGGCTGCAAACTCGGGGATGGTGAGATGTACGAAGTGCGACAACTCTGCAACGATAAGGTAGGATATGTGTTGCCTTGAGATTCAGGATGTCGACTTTTCTGAAGATCGTGCAGAGAAACGAATCATAGAGAGAATGCAACAGAGACTATCAGAAGTATCTCCTGCGTGCATAACTGAACATAATACTTTTAAAAACATCGTAGTCGATAAAGAGGTAAGAAACAACTTAATCAGCAATGTCTTTTTAATCTGATTATCTTAGGCGCTCTCCGTTTGGGTCGAAAACAATAAATTTGAAATAAAGTCGTATGTCTAGCAGCTCTCAGAAGCGAGATGTAAATAAGTGAGTGAGAAACGAGTGGAGTACTATACTTTTCTATATGCTTAGGTTTTAGGGTATATCGGTATTATGCGTACCGATCCTTCGTGTTATGGGCTTATAAGCCCACAGGTCTTTTAAATAGACTGGAAATTCCGTCATGCGTCAGGTCAATAATCAAAGATAGGTATCCCTCAGCGACCTACAGAGGATTTCGAGGTTTCTCGTCGTTCTCTAGAAAGATGTAGTACAAAGAGACGGTTTTTCAGAGCTCGTATTATGTTGCGTCCTTTGACGAAGTAGATTGCAGTGCAATCATAACTGTGGGAAAAATAAGTATTACAATTTGTTAATCTTAGTAATGTATGAATATCTATATACTTTGGAAACTATACATTCGAAAGGTTCCTCTTCAGTGAGTAGCACGTGCAATTTTAATTAAGAAAAGCAGCGGGAAATCCTTATGAGAAACTTACATTATGAGAAAAATGAAACGAGGTAGCAGCGAGTACTCTCGGAATGAGGCAGCTCTGGAAACATAGCTCGAGGTATGTGGAGCACAGCGTCGAAGTCGCTGTACTCCGTACTTTCCGCTATGTCCAGCTCCGGCTCATGCTCCAAGGGGTCCTGTATTCGTACGTCCTCAAAGCTGGTGTTCTCATAGATGTCCTCAGCCTCAATCATATTCCTAGTCTCCGTGCGGTTCGTCGTCGTCGCCGTCCCGTTCTCGGAGTTGACGCTCTCTTTCTCCCAACACTGCCTCCCCCACTTCATCTCTAGTGAATGGTAGCCTTGAAGGTGACGCGAGAAGTCCTGGATAGGTACTTTCGCCTCATCTCTGCTTCCCTCTAGACATTCCGTGTTCTTGCCATTTCGGCTAGCCTCAAGCTGTTAAAGTGCATCATAGCCATCTTAGTATAGAAACGGTATGTCGAGAAGAGGGTAAAAAATATCTTAGAGAATCTGAAGCGTTATTGTTTAGACGTTCACTTACTAGTAGATCTCTTTTCGGCAGTACAGTCTATCAAGGGCATTTTTAGTCTCATATAAGGAAGTACAAAGTAGTAAGGAAGGAAGGAACTGGCTTTGAACAAGTCCTCTTGTAGCCTCCAATTCAGTACCATCTCACGGAACCTCGAGAAAGCCCTGCTTCCTTCCGTCAATGGCTTTGGACGCGATCCTTGAAGAGGAGCGTGCCCGCAACTAGTATACGGACCTGTTTCTGTGGTCTAAACAGAAATGATTAGTTTGAAATGGAAAACATCACGTCGTCATTGGCTTACCTGTTCTCAAACATGCTTATCTCTCACGTACATAAGACACGTGTTAAACGAGTGCTTTTTCATCTCTTCTTCGCCCGCATCTGGCTTCATGGAGTTCCAAAGTGCGTTTTCACCTTTTCGATCCAAGCAGCTATAACTTCGCATCCACTTCTTTTCGACTCCCGAATGCTAACTAGGTTGCTTGCATTTGGTCATAACGAAATTGCAAAGATCACCTTCCGCAGCTTATTGCCCAGCCATTTCATCATATGCCAGCCATCGTAGTAGTGGGGAATTGGGTCTACCTCCTCTTTCAAGTCAATCGAGAGCTTTGCGATGGAACGATCGATCAGTCGTAAGGGATCTAACGATCATTCCTTGCCCAACTACCCACTGCAACAAACGTGTAATCCCTTCAATTTCCATCCTTCCACTGATATTCTCTGAAATAAAAGTCGGAGAAACATGTTATGTGTCGTGTTAGAAGTGGTGAATTCTCGGTTTCCGTCCTGTGCAGAACTTCAGTGTGAAGAACGAGTTTTGTTTCAAGGTCACACATCGCAACTTCGCCGATGAGAGCAGAGTAACCTCTGCTGTCATAAGCTCCATCGGCTACGAGATCCAAGCCATCCTTAACAAATAATTATAGTAATTATCTGGCGACCGCTGTGATGAATTCGAAGAGATCTTGCTGTGTTCTCGTACTTTCGACAACACCTCAGACTGATGTCGTCCATACACTTCCTCAACAGCTGGTTTGGTCCTATCGAAGTACCTCCAAACGGTGGACTTCGATAACAGAACTGCTTCGCCCATCGCTCCAATTCCTACAATGTTTGTCTTCAAGTATTACCGAAGATTTGTTGCAGAAATGGCACAGTACCTTACGACGAATCGAAGTCCTGTTGTTATCGCTGCAACTGCAGCCACAAGATTACTCTTGTTTTATAAATATTGTCGTTGGGAACGGAACTAGCACGCTTCTGTCCTTCCTAGCACTTCGTCTGCTCTCCTTCTAGAGAACATCTTGCGCAGAGAAAGTGTACTACAAGTGCGGTCCCTTGCTGGAGAAGCCGCATAGTGTTTCCTCCGGGAATCTTCAAGCCACACTGTGGGCAGAATCGAAAGAGCTGGAGAAGCTGTTCACCTCTACCATGAAATACTTCTTCAGTAGGCCAGTGTACTGTACATCAAAAGTGGGACCGAATGAAGAACCGCTTGTATCCTTCGTGGGTGTATACAAGGAACCGGCCTGCGGGAAAGCTATGATTTGTGAGTTACTGATGTGAGAATATAGGATATACGTGAGGGAATATAGGACGTGAGACGTAATATACTTTGCGCATTAAACTCTACATTATGAGCACTTATATAGTGGAACGCAGGTCTGAACCGACAGAAAACCCACCACTTCCACACTTTCGGACCTATTGTGGCGCTCCCCGAGGAAAGAGAGCGGACATATGAGGATTTCGAGGTCGACTGTTGCATCTCTCCACTTTCTAACTCAAGTCTTGGTTTCTTAGGAGTAGACGGAGGTGTGGAATGAGCAACGAATTGAAATCCGCTAGGACCTGGTTCTTAATAGGTTTGCCTTTCAAAACATACTTCGTAAGCACGACTGATTGAAAATCTGTAAAACCCCTTCGACTTCTACTTGTGTAGGCTGGGGCCCGTCTGTCCTCAAGTCGCGATCCCTCCACACTTTGCCATTATAATGATGGGACAGACAGGAGTTCAAAAATGTCGCTATATCAGCTTCGGTGAAGACGAAATTATCCTGTCAAATTGCTTATTGTGAAGTATGAAACGATAATTGTCTATGAGACCGAATAACTAACGAAACCTCACATTGAAACCACTCAAAACACCTTGCAGATTCGGAAGCAGCTGTGGAGGAATATCGCAGCTACGTAAATAATACATGCCTTTTGAGCAGGACAAAATCCCTCCGGAAGACGTTACCTCAGTTGTCATACGTTACCTTCGCATAAATAACTCACATAATTGTTAATAACTTCATTCATGTAGGAAGTTATTAACAATTACGTGAGTTATTTAAACTTCCAACTTACGATTTCTATAAAATGCACATCGCAAAGTCTTCTCATTTTTTTCTTTCTTTTTATATCCATGTATAAGACTTTCAATTTCTCGGGCGAAGCGCCGCAGAATAACACCATTGGAGATAGCAGAATTGCGACCTGCCTAATCACTGAGGAAAAGATTCGCATATAAGCCTCGGGCAAGTATGTATGGCAAATATAGTATTTACGTCTAGCCATTGTCTGAAGCTACTGCATTTCACTTTTCGTCTGGAAAGAGGAAAAAATCAGCGATGTTGTCATTGATTGATCATATTGATTGATTGCAATGAAAGGATTATAAATCACAATGAATTTTCAAGGGCATCATAAGCTTCTAACTGTTGTAAGACAAGACATAAATCAGATAAGCAACATAGGGGGTGATACGAAAACTTGGTGCTATGAAGGAAATTTATGTATGTATGTATATATGTGTGTATGTGGACTGAAAAATGTATGTGTTCATATATGCATGAATAGGAGTGTGCGAATGTTGTATTCGGCAAATACATATATCTGTCCATATGTCAAGTTTTTGATCCCATAAACGTAAGCACATTTATTTGAGAAGCAACGTCCGTCGTACAATCCTGGAGAAAAATACGATCAGATAGAAAGGATGATGCTAGGAGTATCCTGGCTTACGCAGACGGAACAGAAAAAAAGAGAGTAAAACGCTTTACCGGTGGTTATGTGAACAATTTCGCCATGTTGCCGTCCGCCTTGCGGTTCCCACGTAGAGAGGCTTCTGGAGTTCCCATCGATGGTCACAGTCGTCATGCTAAACTGAGTGCTCTTTCCACTGTGTTCTGTAGGTTCCGGTGTAAAGTTCCTCAAGGATTCGTCTGGGTTACATTTTACCGTTTATCTCAACAACAGTGCACCTTACAGAAGGTACTGTAATATCTGCTCCAGGTCCATATAGAAAGCTTCAACTTGTTCGCAGCTTTGTGTTGAACCGAGGCGTACGAGCAGACTCGCAACTGGCGTTGAACTACATCTTCTCATCCCCAGATATCGAATTGGGGTCGCTAGTTGTTCGATAGAGTCGATGTTCTTTGCCATACTTGTGTTGACGAGGACACCAGCTCAATAACTTTTCTATTGTACATGTCCTTAAGAACAGCTCTTTTCCAGTTTTATAAACGGTGTTGGGCCAATTGGTGGGGTCGTCTCGTCTCAGTCAGTCCAGTGTTGTCGTACCTAATCTTTCTGCAGGGCGTGCATCATCAAATCTTCAACGGCCGCTTTCAATCCATGCCTACACGCGTTGTAAGTAGAGATCGTCATCCTGGTCTCCTTCCATTTTGAAAGCTTAGATGACTCATGCACACCCGTTTTTTATAGCGCTTCCGCTCCTCCTGAGTCAGTAGGCTCTTCCTTTTTATCTTAACTTTCTTCTTAGTTGCACGTAATTGTAAAACTTATGGTGAAGTTGCTGGGATCTAGTCCAACGAGATTTAGGAAAACCTAACGTACTCCTAAAGTGGATAAGTTGCACTTATTTACGTAGAGTTTAGTTTTGTCCAATGCTCAAAGTTGCGAAATTAACAGCACCTCTCGTACGCGTTGTCAACTTGTTTATTATTTTATGCATTGTCATATTCGAGTGCATTAAGTGGATATAGCTCATCCACTTGATGTTAACAACATTGCACAGTAAAAGTTGTCCAAAATATTATTTAGGGACTGTTGAACTTCTAGTAAATTGCTTTATTGCCGTAGTTTGCCCGGATAAATAGTGCGGTTCGTAAAGCAGGCAAGCATAGCATAGCCAAGATGACTCTTGTGAAGTTGTCTGTTTTCGACGCCTTCAACTCCGCCGGTATCCTTCATAATCCATTCCCATCACTTCTCATAATTTTTTCTGTTCTCAAAATATTGCGATGAAGCGCTTCTTTCCCTTACACTGCCTGACTCAAAAATGCGCTGTGAAAGAAGTTCACCAGTTCATTTCCGCGGTTTGCGACACAATACTGATCAAGTGCAA
The DNA here is from genome assembly GCF_031761385.1 of Necator americanus. Lineage (NCBI taxonomy): Eukaryota > Metazoa > Nematoda > Chromadorea > Rhabditida > Ancylostomatidae > Necator > Necator americanus. The sequence continues at coordinate 34,210,492 of NC_087374.1, read as the reverse complement.
CAGGTCTTCCTCCAGAACTCCAGAGTCGATACAAGGCTTAATACAGGGCTTCTATACACAGAACAAAAACTGAATTGGCACATCATATAGCATAAATCATTGTTTTGACCACATCCATAAAATCATACTATAATGAACTTGATGTGTATTCCAGAACGATTGATCAGAAAAATTTCTTCCCCTATGCGAAGCTTTTCTCAGTTTGTTTTTTGTTTAGTGAGATGCTATCTTTCCTCATTTACTCCATTCTTGTCGGGTTTGTTGTGTGCGAATCGAATGCAGCCGGAGAAATCAACGTAGCAAAGAGTGATGAGATGACTGTGGAATCGGTAACGGTGCCGGACGTGAATGTGAGTAAATTACTATAGCGAAAGATCATATTACCTAACTGATGCCTGGTTATGAGTCTGCCCGAGCTTCATCTAATGACACTATTTTTAATCCTTAGCATGTCTATGGCAAACAGAGTTTGTTGAAAAACAAATCTTCTCCGAGAGTATCTGCATGCGGGAAAATGATTTTTGTCGATAATACGTAGTACGCTTAGTTGAATGCGTGAAATTTATAGAAATCATGTTTACCTAAATTTCTTGCTTTCTTCTTTCTCCAAATAGAACGACAGACATGGGACCTACAAATTTCAAATTTCCTAAAATTAGTCTTGTGACATCAAAACACGCCCAGATCAGAGAAAGATAAAATTTTTATCTGCTCTAGGAAATATTCTTGACAAATATTAGTTAATGACAATTTTGTTGACAGAACAACAAAAACGGAAAGCGAAAATATAAGCGATGTGCTCGTTAATGGAGCAGCAGGAACAAAAGTGAACGTTCTCCTTAATAACATTTTGTATCAAATATTGTATCTGTGTGTTCCATATAAAACCAGTACATTACAGGAGACAGGACTCAACGATGATTTCACGTTTATTCTGTACCGGTTGAGGAGTGCTGGTAAGGATGTAAGTTTCTGTACTCGATTCTGATTATTTGTACTAACATTCATTGCTCACCACAACACAACAAATACGAACTCAAGTAGACGCTTTACAGGTACTGACTGTAATCAAGGGAATCTATGATGTGGTGTTTGACATGGCCCTTGGGAAGAAGACTGACGAAAAGGGACTCGAAGAGGTGGGTCAAATTTATAATTGGGTGAAGTTAAAAGCACTTGCCTGCTAACAAGTCTTTAACAGAATTTGATAAAAGAACTTCATTGTCCCTTAGAAAGGAGACTGTGCGAAACAGACAATGTCTCCTTAATAGTAATATTAGCTAATACCTGTTCTCATTAAAGATTCTGAAGATGCTCTCTCGTCTCAGTCCTGAAATGAGGGAGGAGATCGACAATTTATTCAAATGTAAGTTTTATCACTGTTCTTATCAATAGAGAAAAGATGATTTTTTTTCTCAGGAATTCGCGTCAACGATAACCACGCAACATCAGAAGATGAGGAAGCTACATTAAAATTTACAGTCAATCTTTTAGAAAAATAGTGTAATGCTGGGTAGAACACATTTCTTCATTTGCTTTGTTTAATTTCGTGCGTGAAAAGCATGTGGTTTTTGCCTCCTTGCAGAAAATCAGCTGTAAGCCCAGGTTGAGTAAAAAATTACTTACCATGAGATGTTGATCCTTAGATACGTAACGGAGACCAACAGCATGTCTCGACCAAAACCAATCTGAAGAACCAAACACATATTTAAGTCTGGAAACGAAGTGGACAGACAGATTGAGATAAAAAAGTATATGGGAAAGTCTCAGTTTCCTGTATATAGACTCGGTACTCCAACCTCATAACAGAATACAAAATCACTTCCGGTATCGGTCAAACACAACTCTAAGACAGACGACCGTGAAAAAGGAGCAGTAGTATTTTTTAAAGTGGTCTACGACTTCTAGAAAAACTGCTGTACAACAATTTACAATACCAAGCCGCTTTTTTTAGAAATTGCACTTAGTACCTCTTAATGTTTTTCAACGTGCATCAGTGTAAATATGCTTGAAGAATTTACTTCGTCGGGAGAAAATCCAACATAGAAAGGTTCCTTTCACTGAGCGACAAAGTTTGGACTAACTCAAAAAATCTATATTTTGAGGAATAAGTAGGAGACATTAACATTAAGCGTTCCACCGTTGCGCTCTGCTGGAGAAGCAAAATGGGTTGCCTCTGTGAAAGTATGTACTTGAAAGAGGGAAGAATAACGAAAGAAATGTGAGACATGTCGGCGTGAAAGTTTCTATTTTCTTTTTTTCTAGTACCATCTTTCGATTAATCACACTCACTGAAGTAGTTGCACACGGAGTTCTAGCGCTAGGAAGAAATTTCTGCTAAAAAACTAGGAGAAAAATTGATCATGTTTTTCAGTGGTACGTTTCTTTATGTCATTTATAGAATTCATAAGAGAAGGAGAAATTTATCTGTTTAGAGGAAAAGACAGTCATGAGACCCGATAATGTCTAAAAACTTTTTATTTTATTGGCAAATGTTATGTTCCAATGATGAAACGCTCTCAAAACCTTTAACTCGCCAAAGCAAAAGGAACTTTGACGATCAATGTTTTTTTTCAGCTGAGACATGATCTTTTCAGCTCTGTGAAGTTGGAGTGGAAAAGATGAACACTGAAAATCCACTGTTTTGTTGTTTCAGATGCTGGAAAACGCTGAGTTCACCGAGGACTTCAGGTGCATGCCTTGCAATATTTTGCTCGGTATCGAAGGAATTATGGAAAAGTTTAGGACACTAGGCTGCTTTTTTTTGTGAAAACTGTACTCAGTATCGTTTAATGTCTATCAGTGTGCTACAGTATAAATATGAGTGAAGAATCTACTTCGTCAGGAAAGAATCCAACGAGGAAGGGCCCTCTTTTAAATAACAGGCTGTGAAAGCGTCTGACGACACACGTGCAGTTAAGATGAGATGTAAGCAAGCACTGATGAATAGTAGGCTTGTATTAATAGAATACAAATATCTTCAAACGGTTCTTCGGATGTTGTTCTACAGTGCATGCGGGGCAACTCTTCTGTTTTCGCATGATGGTGGTCTTCATGGCATATCTATGCATCAACATGTTCACATTATAGGAAGGTTTTTATTCAACATGCGCTTATAGCCGATTTTCTGCTGAGAGGCAAAAAGTGCATACTATTCACACATGAAATTATGTCAAGCAAATGAAAAAATATGTAACATCAAGCCTTACACTATTTTTTTAAAGATTAACTTCATATTTTTTGTGATATGTGGCTTCACATCTTCTGATGTTACTGAAGTGGTTATCGTTAACGCGATTTCCTAAAAAAAACACACACACACAATTTTTTTCTCTATCTATAAGAAAAGCGAAAAAAAAAACATACATTTGAATAAATCGTCGATTTTCTGCCGCATTTCAGGACTGATTTCAGAGAACTTCTTCAAAATCTTCAACGAGAACAAATATTAACCAATATTATTATATTAATTATTATTGGGGAAATCTTGTCTGTTTTAGCAGTTTCCTTTCTAAGAGAAAAAGCAGTTCTAACGGAATTACGCTCAACATCAAATTCTCTTAAAGACTTGTTCGCTGACAAGTGCTTTGACGAGCTGACAAGCGAATATAATGAACAAACTTCATACATTTAGAAAAATCATTACGACCGCAAAAAGTCCGCCCACAGCCAATTTATTCGCTAAAGTTAATTACCCTTGCCCAATTAGAGATGTGACCCACCTCGGCGAGTCCCGCTTCCACGGTCTTAGTTCCAAGGACTATCTCAAAGAACAAGTCGTAGAATTCCTTGAGCACAGTTAGTACCTGTAAAGAGCGCATATGAGTTCCAGGTATTCTTCTGGGACCTACTCTCGTTTTCGAACTCAAAATGCTATCAGTTTTCATGTCAAGATTATTTGTTCAACTACGGGGTGATGCAAAACCGAAATAATAAGTTAGTAATAACCAGAACCGAATACAGAAACTTACATTCTTGTCAGCACCCCTCAACCGATTCAGAACAAATGCGAAATCCTCATTGAGCCCAAACTTCTGCAATGTTTTGGTTTCCCTTGGAACACACAGATACATATTTGATACAAAATGTTATTAAGGAGAACGTTCACTTTTGTTCCTGCTGCTCCATTAACGAGCACATCGTTTATATTTTCGCTTTCCGTTTTTGTTGTTCTGTCGACAAAATTGTCATCAACCAATATTTGTCAAGAATATTTCCTAGAGCAGATAAAGATTTTATCTTTCTCTGATCTGGGCGTGCTTTGATGCGACATGACTAATTCATGGAATTTGTAGGTTCTATTCTCTTTTTTTTCTACATTGGAAAAAGAAGGAGCAAAAGAAGAAGACGAAATAGACTACGAAAAGGAGATTTGAATACATTTCACGTTGTCTTCAAGAATCTTCGATGTGGTCTTCCATTTGTAAAAAAGTTAACAGTCAGGTGAGTAGAAGTGCTAAATATTATCGACAAGACTGGTTTTCGCATACAGATCACTGATAAGTATTCCAACGAACCCCGTTTATAGTAGTCATGCTAAAGATCCAGAACAGTGTTGTTGCATGAAATTCGAGAGGACTAATAATCAGTCATTAGTGAAGTAATAAGATCTTTCGCTACAGTAATTGGCTTACTAACATACAACACCGCTACTAACTTGTGTCCCAAAATCCGTCGCAAACCGTCGGAATTCTTGGAAGTGGCCAAAATTAAATTTTGAAAGTACCATTCGAAAGTAAATGAGCTGCTGACTTCAAATATACTTCGAGAATTTACTTTTGACAAATGTGTGGCCTGAAAACCAGCAAAGTTTCCTCAAGCCCCGTTAATTACTTTCACACCTCCGCAATCCTTCCATTGGCATATCCCGCGGATACATCTCCATGGAAGGAAGGGGTGTTCATAGGATTTCCGCTTATTTCTCGAAATTGGACAAAATGTTTATTACATCCGTAATCAGGAGGTTATTTAGAGCATTTTGGTACCCCACATCATATGTTGGTCCGAAATTTCCATTCTCTTCAGAAATTCACGAAAGTGCTCCATCGAAGATTAATAAAAAGCCATTCTTTCCAAGCTGTGAAAAATCTCCTCGGAAATTTTTCAGTGAACAATCGAGTGACCAAATTGGAGAAAATTTCGTCTGTTTTCACAAAACAGAAATTTTTGCAGCCTCTATGAATTTTTTCAGTACCTCAGATACCCGGTTCTTCTCACAAAAAGACGCTCTTTCGAATGATGTTGAATTCACGTTTATTTACACACTTCAAATTTTCAACACTGACTCCGCCCTTTTATAGAGCAGGCGATATTCTATAGCTGGAATGGTTATCGCGGCCCAGGCACGGTCTGCCAGGCATCTCACACCTTCGATAGGTGACTCTTCTGGCGATTCGGCGTCACAGAGAGACAATAATGTTCCAACATAAATGAACGGTGACGAGAATTCTACACAGTTCTTAGTCATCGGAACCATACAGCTACTTCAATTTCACAGGCTTTCGGAAAGAAATACAAACAAACGAAACAAAGCTCCTGAAAAAGACAGACATGTAACAAATTAAGACGTTTTATGGAGGAAAAAATCGGAACTTTTTAAATTTTTGAATTTTTCGTGTCTTGCAGTTCAATTCGAATAATATTCACTTCTTCCTTTTCTTCCCTCTCCTTTTCTTTTTGTTTCTTGGTTTAGTTTCGTCAGTCATTTTCCTTCCTAGCCGTTTCAAATTATCACTGCTGTTTTTACAAATAAGAACTGTGTAGAATTCTCGTCACCGTTCATTTATGTTCAAACATTATTGTCTCTCTGTGGCGCCGAATCGCCAGAGGACTCACCTATCGAAGGTGTGAGATGCCTGGCAGACCGTGCCTGGGCCGCGATAACCATTCCAGCTATAGAATATCGCCTGCCCTATAAGAGGGCGGAGTCAGTGTTGAAATTTTGAAGTTTGTAAATAAAAGTGAATTCAACATCATTCGAAAGAGCGTCTTTTTGTGAGAAGAACCGGGTATTTGAGGTACTGAAAAAATTCATAGAGGCTGCAAAAATTTCTGTTTTGTGAAAACAGACGAAATTTTCTCCAATTTGGTCACTCGAAAACCACGTCTAGCTCTCATCCAAGGTTAGCGCCTTATTCACTTCTCGTAAGGGAAGGAGAGTTCTCTGAGCAAGTACGAATCGTTTATATTTTCGCTTTCTTCGTTTTTGATTGTTCTGTCGACAAAATTGTCATCAACCAATATTTGTCAAGTTGCAATATTTCCTAGAGCAGATAAAGATTTTATCTTTCAATCTAACTATGGGTGAGCAGTTGATCGCTGACAATTGACTAATTTTCATGGAATTTGTATGGCTTTTTATTATCTTTTTTTCTACATTGGAAAAAGAAGGAGCAAAAGAAGAAGACGAAATAGACTACGAAAAGGAGATTTGAATACATTTCACGTTGTCTTCAAGAATCTTCGATGTGGTCTTCCATTTGTAAAAATGTTACCAGTCAGGTGAGCAGAAGTGCTCAATATTAACAAGACTGGTTTTCGCATACATATCACTGATATGTATTCCAACGAACCCCGTTTATAGTAGTCATGCTAAAGATTCAGAACAGTGTTGTTGCATGAAATTCGAGAGGACTCATAATCAGTCATTAGTGAAGTAATAAGATCTTTCGCTACAGTAATTGGCTTACTAACACACGGCATTCTTACCGATTCCACCGACTTCTCCTCAGGCTTTGTTACGTTGGTTTCTCGCGGTTTCGCCTCTTCAGGCTTTGTTACATTGACTACTCCAGTTGCATTCGACTGGCACACAACAAAGCCGACAAGAATGGAGTAAATGAAGAAAGATAGCATCTCACTTAATAAAAAGAAACTAGGAAATCCTTCTCATACAAAAAGAAAATGTTCTGATCAATCGTTTTGAAATCCACATTAAAGGCGTCACCCACGAATCTAAGTTGGTGCAGATTTCAGGTGGAGCATTCGTATACGGGATAGTAGATTAAGGAGAGGAGGGTGATTTCGTCCATTTCTTCCTAATTGCGACAAAAAACGGCCCGGAAGATGCGGCCACTCAAGGCTGGCGCGCTCCAGTCGAACTCCTTGTAGAAAATAGTGCGCCAGAACGCCTGAAGCCGCATCTTCAGGGCCGTTTTTTCACAGCAATTAGGAAAAAATGGACGGAATCACCCCCTCTCCATAATCTACTATCTACCGTATACGAATACTCCGCCTGTACTCCGTACCACCTCATATTCGTGGGGTGATGCCTTTAAGTTGACAATAGTAGAGGTTTGACCTTTTGCACCTGAGTAATGTTGGATTGTAGACAGCGGAAAGAAACTGGTGAACTCCTTTTACGCACATTTCAGTGTCAAAACATTGTGAGCACACGAGCGATCCATCACAACATCTTACGAGCACAAAAAAAAAGATGATGAGAATGAAATATGGAAGATGCCGGTGGGACAGAAATCGTCGAAGACTGACAACTTCGCAAGAATCACTTCAGCGATGCTATGCTGACTGCTTTGTGGACTGCAGTATTTATCCAGGCAAACTGGCGAAGAAAAGCAATAAAGTACAAGTTAAACAGTCCTAAAATAATGTTTTATCAGGTTTTTACTACGTAATGTTGTTGAAGTTAAGTGTATAAGCTATATGGACTTAATGCATTCAAATATGACAAAGCATAGAATAGTAAACAAGTGGATGACACGGTGGACGTACGAGAGGTCCTGTTAAATTCGTAAATTTGAGCTTCGGACAAAATAAACTGTACGTAAACATGTTATGGATACGTAGGTTAGTGCCACGTAAATTGTTTGTTGACCTTCGCTAATACTATACTAATATTTAACAATAACACTAATATTTTCAACAATGCGTTTCATGAAGTCACGCGGAGCAACGACCCAATCTTCACATTTTTGACTGTTTGTATTGGTTGTTGTCAGTATATTTGAAATAATTAGATGTACTTCTTTTTTCTTTACTATCTTCCTCACGTGTACTACGTATACCAATTGTGATAAAGGATAAGCGATAAAGTACACGGCGTTGATCAACACCAATGGAGGTCAGTCAACTCAGACTTCGTTTTAGGTTTATGATCAGCCTTACAATGATTTGCGGGAGCTAGCCGGTGCGTCAAGTCAGTGTTTTTATCCTCCAAGACAAGTCTGGTGTCAATTTATTGCCCCCGGAAGGATGAAAAGCTTGGTTTGTACCAGGACGGATTCGAACTTCCGATCGATTGTAGCCAGAGCAGAACCTCTCACCGGCTCCACTACACGTTTAACCTTTGCAGCAAAATACTTCAAGCCCTTTGTTACTTGTACGCAGCTCTCAAGTTGTAACAACGGACATATCACTCCAAAGCTTCTCATATCCGATATTTTGCTAATACCTAGTTACTAATTAAACTTTCAAATAGTGTTGACTTTGTCTGGAGCACCTCAGTCGCGTGCGTGGCAGCCACGTGATATCACGAGGGAAATCTCTCTATATAAATGGCTCGCTCACAGTCAGAGTAGGTCAGTTAGTCTAGTACAGTCTATGTCGTGAAGAAGAGCTGAGCCGTCATTCTACTGTGAGTGATTGCTCCTCCCGTTCGACTTGTGGGGAAGGCACTAGTACACTGCATTCAAGGCAATAGCGTCTCCAGGGGTATTTCCCAGAAATGGAGACGGCTGTAGCCGAGTCCATAGTGGACAGGAAGTCCTCGACAGAACTCAGAGCTCCCTTAGGTTCGCAGAGGGAGGACCCAAAGCTGAGCAGTTGGAGGCGTATCTGGTGCCAGAGCCACTGATGTAGAGTAGCTGCACACGAAGCGCTTCATCAGATAAAGCGCCCGGGGGAACAGTCAAGTGACGAGGTTGCGCGCGATTGCCCATTTATACTTTAAACCCTCTAATTGTATTTGTTTATTAAGGGTAAGAACTGGTCAACTACCTCGTGCACAGTGAAGGGAACGAAGGGACAATGTGTTCCTCTATCTCTGTTTCCATGTGGGGATGAAACATTCCAACCTTAACATACTGTCGTCATCTACTGACGAACATTGTCAAGTAGTTGAATTGCGTTGCGACTGCAGGCGATAATTGTGATACAACGATCAGCAGAACAATACTCTAAATACTGCCCACGGTTTTTTTTTGTTGATATTTTTGTGTGCTGAATCAAGAATTTCGATCTACAGCAACATGGATCGACGTGTTGACATTGTCCTCCTAACAAAGGCTACTTCAAGAAGATAATATAATACCGTTTGCATTACTTATATATAAACCGATACATAAACACCAAAAATTCTCTATCCGATCATCTCAATTTTCTGTTCATTCCTTTTCGCATTATAATTTTTTCCGTCAATGATACCTCTTAGTTGATTCCCGTCAATGATACCTCTTAGTTGTCTTTTGCATTTCTCCTGTTTTTGTACTGGCTCTCCTATAGTTACCTTTTTCAGCTTACTGCGAGGCCACTCTTTTCCTTCTTCCGACACATGAAGTCTATTCCGGTCACTGAAGCTCTTTCGCTAACGAGGATACTGATATCCTTTGGTCATATCTCTCTTTAATTTCATGCGTCATACTAACTCCTCTCTCAATTACTTTGGAATAACCTTCTTTGCTAAGTACCGCATCTTTTGGAGGTTTGCTCTTGGCTGTCGCTTGTCTAGATTGTGGTGGTCAGTCGTTTGAGGATCACAAAAGTTGGTGAACCCTCCTGCTTAAGGTCTCCTGTCAGACTCGCTTTTACCTCAACGTGCTCCCTTGCTTGGGCGAATTTGGCTTTCCGAACGTTGATGTTTCGGCAACGTGACCAGTGATAAGCGCTCTGGAGGAGGTAGTAGATGTCACAAGAGGATTCTTCACCTTCTGGAGTAGGAGAACGACATGTTGACATTAGCACTTGTTATCTACCGCAGGAAGAGACAGCACCAATCTTCTTTGGCAATAAATTGGGTTCCGGTTTCAGTAGAGTTTGTAGTTTCTTTTTACTCCTAAGAATCTCTGACTCAGACAAAGGATGTTCCATTTGTTTTTTTTTGTTTTCTTTATCTTCTTTTCTGGTGCACGATTGGTGTATGTGAATAAATAAATAAATAATTGTAATTGATTGAGGAGAATTATTACAGGGCATCCAAAATAGGCAATTCAGGTCCAGGTTTTCTCTTGCTAACAACAATGCATGTTCATAAACTATAAGGAACAATTGTGGAGCAATTGTTGAGTGTATTTAATATCTTAATTATCAAAAGTGCTATAGTAATAATAATTATCCATTAATATCTTGAGTGCAGAAAACAGCTCTGAGACTTTTTGAAGGGCAGAAAGGACAAAAGAAGAGCGCCGACTCGATACATCGTCGCGCTCGTGTTCTTTTATCTTTCTTTCTCTTTTCACCTCACCTTCTACTTCGACTATAAACAGGGGAAATCTAGAGTTGATTGTTGAGCACAGTGCAGTGATGCAATTAACAGTTTAAAAAAGGGTTTATGCGCAATGTTCTTGAAATGAGAAACATTCTTAAGGTTTCCTTGTATTGGAACATCATGGCACCACAAACGAACACTTCCTGCTATTTCGCTGTCTTTAAGAACGGAGTGCTGTCCAGCCCCAACTCGTCGATTTTTTTCTGGAAGTAAAAAAAAAACTGTGCTAAGCATACTAGTATCTACAGTCGCCACCAGATGAATTCTGCCCGCCTAACACATTGCATTATCGGGAGACGGCAAGCATTGTCTGCTTATTTCTCTGTACTTGCCAATGAGTAGCAAGATAATCGATACGGCAATGCCTACAATAAGCTCCCTGAGCTTCTTTTTTGTTTCCTAAAACACCCGTTCTTTTCCTTTCTTTCTTGTAATTCTGAATGACTGGAATGACTTCGAAATGGTACTCTTGGCAAAATTCTTTTGCGAAAGCATTGGTGCCTTCGCTTCATCGATAATGATGCCACCGATCGACTCGTACAGTAGGTAGGGCAAAAGAGTTCGCCTCCACCGAGGAAGTAATGAGTAAGCCTGGCACAAAATGTCTGGTTGTGACTGTATATTTCTAGGTGTTTTCTTATTTTATAGGACTTTCTGTTCTTCAAGCCTCTTGGGAAATTTTGTCTGAGACGATAAACAAAAAACTGACCTCGAATCTGTTCAGCAGATCCAAAAGCACGTTCGCGTCTGATCCAGTGAGCTTCTCCCCAAGTTTGGACATCTTTAAAAACCTTGCTATATTCCTCTTTATTTCTACTTATTTCGTATTTCTTACTCCTGTTTTATTAATTTACTAGAGTACAGGTACGAACTTAAAGCAACTTTCGATTCTACCTGGGATATTTTTCCTATGTTGCAATAAATCGAGTTTGATGCAGAACCGACGCTTTTTCCATTAACATTCTTTATGAGAATGTAGCCGGACATTATAATAGTTCTCTTATCCTAGTATACTTTCACTTACGCTCATTAAGAACGACAGAGACATCACTATTTTACTGACAAATATGAGTCCAAGGCTGGGTCAAATTTAGGTTGAGATTTTTCCAACAGGTTTGTCATAAGGCGATAATGGGAGTAAGAGGGTGTTGTAAGGGGTCATATTCGATAGTTGTTTGTGTTTAGAATAAAACCATGTATAATTCGAATTAATGATTGACCCTATTCTTTCTACTTCTGGTAATGGAACCATGGTGCTTCTTGAACTAATCTTGAAGACGTAGGCGTTAGAAATTTCTTGCTGCTCTAATCTATGCTGAGAAACCCGCATGAGCTCACTTCGGTAGAAACAGTGCAAAATTTTATGCGGTATTTACAGCCAGTTGTCTTAATGAAGGCAAACAATCGATCAATTAATAATACATTAAAAATGACTCAATAAATGTGGTAAAGGTAATGGAATGAAAAATGAATTGTTTAAAATCTACGTAACCACCTGGAGATTTTTATCCTCTTGGACAATTACCTTACTATCACAACCATTAAACCTATCCATTACAATGTTTCCGCAATCGTTTTATATGAGAGGAATGAAATTAGCCAGAAGTGACCTCGCACTGAGTGCTAAGCGTGTTAAGTATATTAGTGCAAAGCGTTAGATAACCTCAATCTCCTTCATAGCTTAAACGTTACTCCGGTTCTCCTCCATTGCGGCCAACTCAGTGTACTGGAAATCCAATCATCTGAGAGCATTTCTCATCTAACAACAATAATAACTATGGTGCATTTTACCGCCCAAAAAAAAGTTCTGAAATCATAACGATGGGAATAAAAAAGACATGTACAACTGGATATAGGAGTAAAATTAGTGCTGATTAGGTTACATGCTTTGCTGAATAACGACGTTCATAGAGAACTTTATGACAGTACAATTTCGCAGAGACGGTTGCATACTTATGTCTATGATCCGACCTCGCCTGCGCTTTGTCCGAATGAGTTTTCGACGAATCGCAGGCGGGCGCGGCGCAACGGTTGTGCATTGCAAGAGAAGCCGTCGTAAGAAACAGCGTTTCGGGGTCGTAGGTTACGTAGAATAAAGAGAGACATGAACGGAATCACCCTCTTCCTCACAACCTCACAACCTCCCACAACCCCGTTGGGCAGCCAAAACCCGTCTCACCCCACATTCGTGAGTGATGTCCTTAAAGAAGCACAGTTTCTATATTACTCCATCTATTTTTCAAAGCATGATCGGTGCTCGCGCGGAAGACTTTTCTCAACACATAGTTAATTTGGGCAAAATAAAACAAATAAAATAAGACAAATAAAATTTCGCAAGAATTTTGGCAAGCACTGCTAGTACTGCTAGACTACGAACTTTTTAGTCCCTGTTTGGTATCAGAAAATTGCTAAAATGCCTCAGCAGTTCAAAGAACACGACTCAGAGACTCACTATTCAACGTCATTGCAGAATTTTTTGCCCGACTACTTTCAACAGACAAACAGGGAAATCTTTTATAAACTTACGGATTGAAGATCCTCTGCTTGCTCAGTTGATGTTTTGCTAAGGAAATCTGTTTCGAACATCATCTCAGCGAGTTTTTCGAAAATATTTTTGACCTAAAACAGGGATTGGTTTTAAAATACCTTTTGTACGATACGTTTGCATCTTTCCGAAACCTAACAGAAATGTTTCTACTCGTCGAGATTCGTCACTCATTTGCATATTGCTGTTACTGTCGGCCTATAACGTTCCGTTTGTTCGATCGAAATTGCAAGTGTCAACAAGGGGACATGTCCAAATCTTAAAAACTTGAGTAAACGGTAAAATTGGGTAAAACTCCTTGATATAGTTTTCCAGTTGAGTCTTTGATTCTCATGAAATTTGATTGCCGACGAAAGCCGTGGAATCAACATACTATTTGTTTCAAAATAATTTTAAATGTTTTGTCTAAAACGATATTCAAATAAAAGCCTGATCAATGGTGAAAAAATAATTCAAAGCGCTGCAAACACGCTTTGAATGTATTCCGGTTCAGGTCAAATGTGAAATTTCTGGAAAATAATCAGCTACATTCCATATGTATTTATATTTAGTTGTTTGATTACATATGTATTGTAAGAGTTAGTTAGTAAGATTGTAAGAGCTATTTTTCTTTCATTAAGGGGAACTGCTCTCCTTACCCAAATCAATTTCTCTCATCAAAAAAACTTCCCATCTAAACCACCGTTGTGCATCGTCATTAAAGGCATCACTCCACGGATCTGAGGTAGTACGGATTTCAGGTGGAGTAGTCTTATACGGGATAGTAGATTATGGAAGGGGGTTGATTCCGTCCATTTCTTCCTAATTGCCGTAAAAAAACCGCTCGAAAGATACGGCTTCGAGCGTTCCGGCGCGCTATTTTCTACAACGAGTTCGATTGGAGCGCGCCAGCCTTGTGCACGCGCCGCATCTTCTGGGCTGTTTTTTACGGCAATTAGGAAGAAATGGACGGAATCACCCTCCTCTCCATGATCTGCTATCCCTTACAAGAATATTCCACCTGAAATCTGCACCACCTCAGATTCGTGGGATGATACCTTTAAAAGACACCAAAAGCCATAGCTGTGCAATTGTTATGATTGACATTCTGATAACAGCCTTCAGCACAACTAATCGTGTCAGTTTTGGTGACTGTTCTACCCTTATTCTCCAGTATTTTTTTTCTGAAGCGATGGAAAAAGAAAACTGTGACGGTGCAAGTTTTTCAAACGTCTGAAGAACTAAGAAGGTGTTCTTAAAAAAAAAAAACGTAAAAAGCCTAATTCTATCAATTTGTTACCGTTGTGTTTCTCCGTTCCTCTCCAAGCATGAAAAACCTCTGGAAGAAACGAAGGGAGACGTGAATCACAATCACCGAAGAAAGGAAAGTTACGTTCAATGAGGTTTTATCACATGCGGTGGTTGCAAAAATTTGAGTCACTCCAGGTGTTTCTGTGGAATTCACAGACGACACTATCTTTTGAAATTTTAGAGGTTATCGAAATGAATTTCTGCTGTACAGAAGAGTACGAGTTCATGCCGACAGAATCGGCAAAGTGTGAAAAGAATGGGAAAAAGCAAGATTGTTGAACTTAAATTCTCTTACCCTATATATAGTAGAACAAACCCGAAGGTTTATACTGCTACATTCACACGCTGCAGGAAAGTGTTAGGGGTGAGGCAGTAAAAAAAAATGAAAACATAACACTTTCTTCATATTCTGAGATGAACTAGGCGACACGGACGGCTACATCATTCGTGCCTGATTTCAACGAATTCGCAAAAACTTAATAGAAAAAAATTGCTCTTACCGACTCAGTAGTGTTCTGCTTTTCTACCGAAAACCATTGGAAGAGGTCAATAGTTTTCGATATATCTTCCATATCGTTATCCTATAGAGAAGTTTACCTCCATGTATATTCATTTATGTAGGTTGAGAAATAATGGTATTCCAACCTTTTCCGCTGATGTTTGATTACTTGGCATTGCCCTTATCATTTCCATCTTCTGCTGTTTCGTCAACGTATTGTTTCGAATCACGTTTATTATCTGAAAGTTCGTCTCATCTTCAGAGAAAAAAAAAACATGCAGAGAATCCTTTGCTTTTTTTTGTTTTCTTACTTGAAAAACTTATCGATACAATTTGCGTAAAAACAGTAACAAAGAGTAATGAAGGTAGAAAACATTTCTCGTGATTTTTTTTTCTCAACGCTGATAACGTAAGAAATTTTCCTCTATTCTCTTTTGCGCCTTGCATTAGCTTTTTACTCTTCACTATTTGTATCTGCAAAAAAAGTTCGGACTTACTTGTTTGAACCAATGCAGCTCTTCTTTTGTTGCTGTGAGGGGAGGTTCTGAATAAGTATATAAAAACCTGATTAATTCAAACTTAATTTTTACGCCCATCATTTTAAGAGTGAATTACGTAAAGAATTTTCGGAGAGAATTCACTTTTTTACATTCGAGTTTCGTACAAAACATACGTACTTTGCTCTGGACAAGTCAAATATAAACCGAGCATTCAAATGCAAATTGAAATAATTCCCGATCGACGCTGTTCATAATAGAGTAGCAAAACTCACGTGATATTTTTATTAGTTCCAGTTACGCTCTCTGCGGACATGCTAAATGCGCTTATTAATGGCCATCGATATAAAGATCTAATAAAAGGTAAAATGTAGAAAAATATAGAACTGGAAATGTAGAGGATCGTTTGAACAAGTCATTTTTAGCCCACTTTTTTAAAGAACATTTTTCAAATGCAACCATAGATTCAGTCTCTTTCATGAAACTAGCATTTTATTGCTTGAGAGCCACTCGTATTACAAGCATTACATTGACCGGTTATAGCAAATTTTGTATGAAAACATCTCGAGAGATCACAAGACGCAGTTAACTTTAGTTAAATTCTCAAGGACTTAAGACGTTATTCGAAAAGAAGAAAAACAATCTATCTAGGCAAACACACACTTTCGACCTCGAAGGATAGAAAGGTGAAGGAGAATAGACGTCGACGTTGCAAAGAAATGAAAAGAAATTGCCCATTTTTTTATTTTTATTTTTAAAAAAATGTTAGAGAAATAAGGTGAAATTATGATATTTCTTATATTTATTATTTTATTATTATTATTATTATTATTACTATTAAAACGAACTTCCACGTATTTTCCGCTGATAATGGCACTTTGTACTACTCAGATTAGTTATCCGTGCCAAATTTGGCGTCTGTACATATTTGACGCTGCGTATCCCTAGTTGGCCTCGATCCAAACAGTTTAGCATAAAACTGACGTATTGGTACAACGACTTTACGATCTATGCTTCCAACGGTCGAAAAAGGAGAGGAATTGTTTCGTTCAGAGACAAAATGTACTTGAAGCATCTGGCTGACTATCCTTCTAAGAAGCAGCTAATCAAAAAACTTGATTCAAATCGAGAGAAGTTATCAATGAAAATCGACTGATTTTGATAATGACATGAAGCCATAGTATGAGAAAATGATACCTTCTCTTGAATGTTCAAATACGATCATTTCAATAACTATTAGTGACAGCTTTAGAGTTAGTGTGATGACTTACTTGACTTAATCGGCGGGCTGATATTATCGCCTGACACGCATCATCGCCGACGTGTGTCATCCTTAAAGAGTATTCTTCTAAGAAATATACTCTTTAAGTTCCACATCACCTCAGGAATCTGGGGTGGTGTGGGTTTCAGGTGGGTTATGCCTATACGGGGTCGTAAATTTTGGGGAGGAGGATGACTCCGTCCACCTCTTCATAATTGCCGTGAAAATAACCCCGGGAGGTGCGGATGACGGCTGCGTTCCAGTAGAACTTATTGTAGAGAATAGCGCGGCGGAGCGCTCGAAACCGCAACTTCCGACCGTTTTCTAGGGCAATTAATAAGAAATGAATGGAATCACCCTCCTCCCCATAATCTACGACCCCGTATAGGCATAACCCATCTGAAACCCATCCCACTCCAAATTCGTGGGGTGATGCCTTTAAGCATAACTCTGCCCAACTTTCTCTGCGAGAGCTTTCCGGCAAGGCGGTCACTTCCAGCTTGGATCCGACAAACTCCTCAAAACTCGTTGAACAAGGCGATCTGCTGTTTGCTACATGACCAGAGAAGCGAAGACGATTTTTTTCTGCGGCCACTTTCAATGGCGGTGCAAGATGTTGATATCTTCCACGTGTCATCTACCGGTACAGCGCATCGATTTCCGCGTAAACATCTTCACTGTGGTACACCCTTGAGTAGAGCTAAAAGTAGCCAATCAGCTATCTAAACAGCTTACGTTGCAAAAAATTAATCTTCTCCATCAATGTAGGGGGTGCTGCTCAAGTCATCGATACATCATGATGAGGTGAATTCCAGACAGGTATATTCGCAGCTTGACTTCGTTGGCGATGGGGATCGACCAGAGCCATTTCGTTATGGATTTGAGTGTAGCTCTAACCTATCTCTGCTGAATATCTTTCTCGTAACAGCCGTTTGTCTTCAGCATACACCCCAGGTAACAGAACTCATCGTGAGTTAGTAAGGGGAAATTTATTATTGGCTGCGCGTTATTAAATGCACAGGCACGTAGTGCAGAAAAGTGAAAGAATACCGGCGCTCATGATACGGCATTACACTTTCACTTGAGTTTTTGTCTGCTCAGATTTAGAAGGTTGTGAGTATCTCATTAATCTTCTTTGAAATTGAAAAATTGATATTGGAAGCAGATCTGGTTCGTTTTTTGACCGGGTGCCTGTCCGAGACAAACCGAACGTTATTCATCTCACATGCCCCGCAGCTTATCTTCATTTCATTTATTGTCCTTTCTCTTAAATACCCACTCACTGAAGGGTCGTAATGCAAAATATTACAACGCAATAACTAAACTAATTTAAATGGTTTACGCAGTTCTCTTAGCCGAGACACGGCGAGAAGTGAGCATATGAAAGCGACAAAAGACGATTCCTAATGGAACTCAGGTGGCAAACAGGTGGTGAACAAAAAGCTTAATACAACCCATTAAATCATTACGAACCACACATTACGACATTTCTTAAAAGTTATTCGCGCAGAAAACACTATCGAAGACAGAGGATTCATTTATTACGTAGGATCTTTACCTGGAAGAGAAGGATGTGGAGTTGCGTAACAACGTTAGATTATGACCTGTTCACCGGAGCTGACACTGTATGAGATTTTTGCAGCAGTGCTGACAAATGGCTGTGAAAACGAACACAAGCGGAAATACTGTTCTTTGAAATGTGATTGATAACAAAAATAGTTCCTTAATATATAGGCTTAATTCTTAGCGAGTCAATTCGGACGAACAAACAAACCAAAGGATCATTCTTTACGAATCTTTTCTCATTTTTGTCTCGAATTCCACATCTCTGCTTAAACTTACTCCTTAACATGGAGTTTTAGACAACAGGGCAATCTTTGATTTCAGGCAAAAGAAGAACGTGGTCATATACCGACCATTTCTCCTTGGGAAATCATTGGGAAATTCCCATGCGGATAGCCAGGTGACATGAATGTACATGGGATACGATAGCTAGTTAAACGATGAAGATTTCATCAGAGACGCTAAAATTATAAAATCCCAACTCACCCGTCGGCATTGCTTGTATCCCAACATGACCGATCAGTAACAGTATGAAGAAAAACCACATTTTCTGCTAGAACTAAATTCAATTAAAATACATTCATTTAAGGAGGAAGGTAAGTTTTGAAAATTTGGATTCAAAATTGAAGAGAAACAATCGCATGAAGCGACCACATTTTCTTCTAGAACAAAATTCAAACATTTTTTTCCAATCGGGAAAGGTAATTTTCGGAAATGTGAATTAAGAATTGAAGAGGAACAATTTGAATCAAGTTTATGATTTCTGAAATCAAAGCGGACATAGAATACTTAGCCGAGACTGAAAGTATTGTAGCGTCTCAGAGCCGAACACCCGCAGATATACCAAAGAAACGTGAACAGTTGGTCGAATTTATTAGATGTGCTGTGTGTCCGGTATCGAATCGCTATTTGATTGACGTTTTGTGAGAGACCGTCCGAGGTGTAAATCAAGAAAAAATAAGACATATGGTGTGACTCAAATATAAAGCGGAAACTCTTAGAAAATAAAACTAAACTGAAAATAAATAGTTTCTGACAATAAATAGCACAAATCAAGCAGTAATTTACTGTAGAAGAAATAGTTGTGAAATTAACAATGTATAACTATGTATAATCTATAGAAAATTAACAAGTCGTCAACTAAATGGGAATGGAGGCGTGTTTCTGCCAAAACTATCCATTTTTCCAGGCAAGAAGAGAAAGAAAAATAATTTTACTTTCTTTTATTTCAAAAGCAGCGTATCATCATAAGATTTTTTCTTCACTGTTAGAACCTGTCCACAATTACATATAGAGATAGTTGTAGTTCATGAATGTGACGAAAATTACGCGGAATTCTCCCAAGGAATCCAGAAAAGACTCATGCATGGTATCCGTGCAGGTTTTCGTCTCCTCAATTATGCAAATTATTGCGCAATAAAATTCGAGCACCTTTGATCATCCGCACTCCAGCTGAAACAACTCGAATAGGCAACAGAAGCTCCCGCAACCACACTACACTATCGCGAATCCATTTCGGATCCCCATCGTCCCATCTACGTATTAAGCGGCATCGTTGGAAAGATCGCTCAAGACTGTTTCTCACGTATTCTTCTGGATTACTTCTGGGAATTGAGCGCGATAGCTCTCATACCCGTGAACTTCACCTTCACCTGGGGTCTGCTCGTGCTGAAACAACATCAACAATTTCATGATTTCCCCATTACGTTTTTAAATGGAGACCGTAATATCGCTTATTTTAGAAACACGAAGTACCCGTGAGCGTGCTTCAATCCTACGCACCTGCCTTGGAACATTAATCGCAAAGCCTAACAACTAAAATATTAGGATTTTGATTTACTAAGAGTAGAATTGGCGCAGATGTGGTTCAGTCGGTTAGAAGTCCGTTGCAGATACACATTCGAGGGTTCGAAACCCCCCTCGTACAAACCAAGTCCTTCATCTCTCCGGAGTCGATAAATTGGTACCAGACTTGTTTGGGAGGATAAAAACACTGTCATGATTATCAGCTGCCTCCCGCAAGTCATTGTATGGGCCAAAACGTGTTCCAAAACCTCGGCGATTACGAATTCCAGTAAAATGCGTTGGCGCATCCCGAGTGGACTGATACGCCAGTGACTTTATCCTTAGTGTAGGATTTTGAATTATTACGTGAAAAATTTTTAAATCACCCAATGATGTGGTCAGGCGGTAGGGGTATGACCTAGAGTGAAATGGCTCGCTTTTTGTAACTGTGCGAAGGAACAGTTTGCAAATCCGGAAGATTTTCCTATGTCAGGTCACCAGTCTACTCAGAGTAATAATGAAAATTTTTGGGTAAAAGCACACCTATTCTTCTACAATTATATATTACACACAGAAAGAAGGAAAAATCCGCATAAAGTCGTAAGAAATATGCCAAGTTCTTTATCATTTACTTCTGCATTCAATCGATATTCATCGTTTGTCCATTTAATGAGTTACTTGATCATAAGTCAAATGAAACACAACACAATAAATATCAATACCAATCTTGGCCACAGCTCAAGCAAATCAACAAAGAACGATTTTGTCTTCTTTATAAATTAATCACCTAATTAAGAATTAATTTTCTTCACTTTCTTTGAGCCTTCAATTTTTCTAAACCCCTTAGCTCACGAGTTCTGTATCCCTCTCAAATATTCGAATAGTTGTCTTCTTTTAGTGACAGATATTTCGAATCCACATTGCACTCGACGTTTCAAAAATCTCAACACTCAAACAAGAATTCAGTTTTTGTTCGATTTATGTTTTTGAATGGGATGAATGGGATACTTGTCATGGTGTATCGGAAGGTGTAGCTTCAATTCTGCTATCTATTTGTTCTTTTTTAGTAATGAACTTCTTAGTAATACATGTCGAGGAGAATTAAGATAATTTAATACTTATTACATTCATAATTAGATCAATTAACTACGACTACTAGATATTTAACGGTTTATATAACTTAGACTTATATGATACGGTTGCGTCCCTATTTGATCTATTAAAAAAAACATTAATACTAAAATGGCTGGAATGGAATGCCGTAGAAGAAAGAAAAGGCGAGAAAAAAAAAACATAAGAGGTAGGAATTTCGTGAGCCTATACAGCTGCTCTCTTCAACTAAATTAGACTAGACCTCATTTGCTGTGCAGATCTCAACACTTTCACAGGCATCGGCTAACGTGAATCATCCCTGCCAGCTTATAAAACATACACGTGCGGCACCACCATCGGTTACATGCACGAGACGGTGATAAATTATACAGCAACTGTTGTTTGACATTTGCAATTGGTAGATCCACAGATTCTTTTCTCATCATCATCACAGTTCGGATATGAAAGTGTAAGAGAATGGTTGAGGATCATATGACTTGTTGTACTGCTGACTCTCATTCCTCAGTCATAACCACGCACCGATAAACACAGCAATAAACGTTGAGGGAGGCAGTAACTGTAGGCGTGTTCCTACCAGAATCTAGGTGATCATAAAGGATAAAGGATAAAGTGCCTAGCGTTAATCAATCCGCTTGGGATCCGCCACCACGTTCACATCAATTCAGAATCGTTTGAGGCTAACCAACGCATAACTAGCCTCTATAATGACTTGTGAGGGCTAGTCGATGTATTAAGTCAGTATTTTTAACCTCCCAGACAAGTCTGATACCAATTTATTGACTTCGAAGGGATGAAAGGCTTGGTTTGCACTAGAGTGGATTCGAACTTCCGATCGATTCGATTCCAGCCACAGCGGAGAACATAGGGAATCTTTTTCCAACTAATATTGGAGCTGCTTTAACTATATGTAATTAGATTGCGAAATAAACACCTCGCCCCATTCCTGAGCCAGAAGAACCGAACAATCTGAGAATGCTACAGAATCAAAGAGATCAATGAAGGGAAAACTTCAAGAATTGCTTCCACTTCTTTGCAACGCATCAGTTTTCGCTTGCTCTGACTTACACTTCAGGGCCTTGGATATGAGAAGGGACATGCGGTCATCATTAGCAAAAGTTCAGTGGAAAGAACGATGCAGCGCTATTCGTCTTCGCACAAATAAGACAAATTATCTGGAGTTTCGTCTTGCAAAAAGGGTTGAAGATGAAGAGCGCTGCGTTTATGTAAGTGAAATTTCGGTAAAGTAGTCTTTTTTATCGACAACAGTTGAACACGAAAAGTAATCAAATTCTTTAAAGGAGATATAGATCAATCAAACAGTGGGAAAACCTGGAGCCGAAGGAGACTATCGAGAAGTGTGGAGCCAAAGGCAAAGTGATTGAACTGAATGAAGTACATAGACAGTAAGGATTGTCCGGACATTGCATTCACTGCGAATGCGGGAATTCTGCGAGGAAAACAAGTGTTCCTAGCAAATATTTCCAGAGTAGAACCACCGATCCGAAGGTCGAGTTGCTCAAATAAGAATTCCCGAACTAATAATTTGTTATTTTCTCCTCTATTTCCCAAAGGCAAAACTATTCGAAAAAGTTCTTCCAATGACACTCATAAGCATAACCATCGCCTACTCGAACAATTCGAAGGTGAACGGAAACACAGGCTGTTTAAGTAATTTTCTGTTACTGTTTTTATGTCCTATTTGTGAAAAAGTTAATTCGCAATCATACGTCGTAGCAAACTAAATCGTGTTCGTATTTAAGAATGATAAAAAGAAACTAGCCTAGGATTGGTACGGTTACGGATTTTCTTAGCGTGTCCTTTCATTTCTATTTTCTCTGCTCCTAATGTTTTATTTGCTGTCGCTATACCGTATAAAAAAGAATTCGGAAAACAATTCCAAAGTCTACTAAGACATCTAAGGGATTCTAGCTCTATAGTCATGGTCCTGTTGAGAGAAACAGAAACATTTTCCTTCTCCATAATTGGTATTACGATGACACTAAGGGAAATTTCTTACCGCGGAACTGAGTTGAACAGAATTTCTCACATCCCCTGCAGCCACCGTATGCGATAAAAATGCGAATAGTCTGACTCTGTTAAATATTTCATATGGTACTAGTGCAGTATTTCTAGCAGAGATCAGCGGAAGAATGCTTAGAAAATCGAGGCGGCAAAACTTTGAAAACTCAGAAAAAAAATAAACATATCAAAATTATCTGGAGTTCTGAACCTGAAGTGCACATCTAGATACCATCCTTCGGGAGAAAACTTTTTTTTTTTAAATGGTAAGTGCTGATGCGCATCTCACATATGTATTTGATCCTGACTGGGAGTACAAGAGATGCGCATTCCACAAAACTAAGAAAAATAATACATTACATTAACATTAAAGTCATATAGAAACTTCAGGAAACTCATCATCTTTCAGGTCGTTTTCACCGAAACCGTATGCAATCCGCCTGATTCGACCAGTCTATTACAATTACAATCTGATGCAAAGTCACTCTCATTTACTGAAATCATCAGTAAAAACTTCTAATTTGATTGAAACGTAGCCTGTTCGTTAATAAAGAAAGTTCAATCTTTTCTACAACTCAAGCATCATCAATAAAAAGAAGCTACGCATTCAACATGCCAAGATTCAAGGAGAGTCGAAATTGGGCACAGCAGTAGAAAGATATGCAACCATTAAAAACAGCCAAAGAAAGATTAGACTGCTGTCAGAGTAACTTCTTTCTTTCTTCGTCAATTTGTTTCCATTCCTTTCAACGAAAAAGTTCAACTATTTACGATGAAATATGCGTCGTTAACATCGATCCTCTTATCGGAGACCTATACGGTGATTAAAGCCATCATCCCACGAATCTGGTGTGGTACGGGTTTCAGGTGGGTTATGCCTATATGGGGTCGTAGATTGTGGGGAAGAAGGTGATTCCGTCCATTTCTTCCTAATTGCCGTAAAAAAGCTCGGAAGATGCGGCGCGTGCACAAGGCTGGCGCGTTTCAATAGAACTCGTAGTAGAAAATAACGCATCGGAACGCTCAAAGCCGCATCATCCGGGCCGTTTTTTACAGCAACTAGGATGAAATCCCAGCAAGTACTGGTGCTTCAGACCAACTAGTGAAAGAACTGGTGGTTTCAACTTACATTACGCTAGAATACAGCATAGAAAATTTGACCTAATGTTTAATAACTTCTTCTATAGAACTGCTGAATGTTGGATCTCTTACCGCGTGATATTGTTAAAGCCGAACATAATAGGATATTCAAGGCGAAATTGAAGAAAACTGACATACGCCGGTGTTTGAATATTGATGTCTAACCGCATGCCTCTGATTCTAGCAACTCTCTGATATCTGATGCTTTTTGCACAAGGCATGGAACTGGATCACGGATTCCCGTCAATGATACCTCTTATTTATCTTTTACATTTTTTCATTTCTTGCACTGCTTCTCCTATAGTTATCTTTTCCAGCTTACTGTGAGGCCACTCTTTCCCTTCTTCCGACATATGAAGTCTATTCCGGTCACTGAAGCTCATTCGCCGACGAGGATACTGATATCTTCTGGTTAAATCTCTCTTTAATTTGTTCCCTCATATTATCTCCTCCCTCAGTTACTTCTGAATAACCTCCTCTTGCTAAGTCTCTGCATCTTTTGGTAGGTTTGGTCTTGACTGCCGCTTGTCTACATTGTGGTGGTCAGTCGTTTGAGGATCACGAAAGTTGGTGAACCCTCTTGCCTAAGGTCCCCTGTCGGATTTGCTTCTAGTTCAAACGTGCTCCTTATGCCTTGGGTTAATTCGGCTGTCCAAACCCTGATGTTTCGATAACTAGACCAATGGTAAGCGCTCTGGATGGAAAAGTAGATGTGATAAGAGGATTCTTCACCTTCTGGAGTAGGAGAACGACATGCTTGACATGCTGGACTTGTAATCCGCCGCAAAAAAAGACAGCGCCAGTCTTCTATGACAATAAATTGGGTTCCGGCTTTAGTGAAGTTTGTAATTTTTTTTGGTTCGTAAGATTCTCTGACTAAGACAAAGTGTGTTCCACTTTTTTTTCTTTTCTGGTGCACCACTGGTGTACGTGAATAAATAAATAAATAAATAAATAAATAAATAAATAAATAAATAAATAAATAGATAAATGAGCTCAGCGATCTCACCCATTTCTGCAATCTACGATCCCGTATAGTCTTTGACCATCGGGAATCCACATCACGTCAGATTCGTGGGGTGATGCCTTTAAGGTATTATGAATTTCCTGTCTAGAGTAGAATCGCTAATTCTTCGACAGAAGACGAAAAAGACGATGATTCGCGTTTTTTCGTCTTTTTTCATAACTCGCCTCAATCTGACCTTACAATAAGATCTGTACATCAATAGATTCGTTAGCGCGAGTTCTACCGAATGAATGTGATTAGAACTTTCAAGACCTATCAGGGAAACAGTTTTTGAAAAAGTTACTTGCGGGTGCACATTACCAAGGCTGAGTCCGAGATAATTTCGCCCCAAAGATATATGATCTTTGACGTGAACAAGTTTTTCAAAAAGTGAAATGATAAGTTACATATTCATAATCTACATACTAATGCGAACAATTTGATATCTCTTGCAGCTATAATCCATGACAATGAAGATTTTGTAAATTTGACTAAAGTGTCATGTTTGAACTCCAGGAACGACCGACATTACCAGCTTAGAAATTGTTTTGTTACAAAATCTGAAAGAAAACTATTTGTTATAGGATGACCTTGTTTCTAAATATTTCAGCTCCCCAGGAGTTTCTGTTCTTTGCAGCTAAATTTACAACTTCTATATTTTGTATTTCTTACTCTGATTTTTGGCAGTTCGTAAATCGCTAACAAATTAGGTTTGCCACCTTTTCGCATAATACAATAGAAAGCATTCTTTGTCCTATAATCTGTTCCGATTTTCTTCTATAATATGTCTCAGCTGCGGCCAGTTTTGAACCTGCAAAGATATAGAATTTTCATGTGTTTTTACACAAAGCTTGTTTTTTGCGATTTATTGGAATTTTCTTATAATATCAAATGGATATGTGTTTTCATGAGAAACAGATCTATTGAATGGTGTCAATTTCAAAGAATTCTGTATCTTTCCAATTTTCGTCACAAACTACTTCGGCGTTCAAGTCTTTAAATCATATATATTACAGGCACTCTTGTATTTCATTGATTTATTTCTTGTATCAATTCTTCTTTTCCACATGAAAAAAAGCCACAAATCAGTTAAGTCAACAGAATAATAATATTTTGCTTATGATTAAAAGGCCTGTATAATACTCAACATCACTACTTTTTTTTATACATTTTCCATTTTTAACGTCGACGTCTTCTCTTCTTTTCCAGCGACATAGCTTCACTAATGCCCATCTCCTTCGCTTTCTCCTAAAATTATTGCCGTCTCTCTGCTTTGTTCATTGGAAACGCTAACCAACCTTGCTCATTTCGTCCAACTTTTCAAGTTCTATCAACTCACTATCGTTGAGTGGTCTGAGTATTGTTTCGACCTTAATTCAGCAAACTTTAATTGAACGGAAAATCTTGTTTTCTCAGAACGAAATCGAGCCCATCAACGGTTCCAACCAGCTTGCTTCGGATGAAGCTTTTCCATTAAACTGTCACGTTGGATAATCTGGTATAAAAAGTTCTCTAATGGAAAAACTGTATAGCACACTCATTTATTCTACACTTTATATTAGGTGAAGTTAACAGTTATGAGCGCTTCTGCTAGATATCTTTAGTGAGCCATATCTGATGGAGCAAACTTCTCATCGGGTCATACTACACGTCGACTTCAAGGCGACATTACGCTTCAAATAAAGTTCTTTATCAACTCTGTGTTTGGTGGAGCGAGAGCGTTCCAAAGTAGAAGTGGAGAAAAGAGAAAATTAGATACATTCCTTAGTACCACCACGACTAAGTTGAAAAGGCCAAGCAAGCAGCCAAAAAAATTGTGCTGTTTATGGACCTAGTGCAGTGTCGAAAGCGATAGCAACGCACTGGTTTCAACCATTCCGTCTAGGTAATATGAAGGTCGAAGATGAGGCACGCGCTCTGGAAGCCCGTCGAAAATGTCGATAAAATCCAGGAAATCGTCATGTCGGACCACCATATGAGCACATATTCTGTTTCCCAGAAACTGAATATTAGCCAGAAAACTGTTTGGAACCATGTGCCCAAGGCTGCTCTCAAGAAGCCCGATGTATGCTGAAGATAACGCTAGGCTGCACACATAACGACGCGTCAGAAGCTCCAAGAGCTTGATTGGGTGTTCCACTGCACCGGCCGCATAGTCCAGACCTGGCATCAAGCGACTATAACCTTTTAAAGCATTTGCAAGATTTTCTTGATGGCGCAAAACTAGCGTCAAGAAAGAGTTGTGAAAATGAGTTGGTCAATTTTTTGCCAATTAAGACGAGAACCTCTTCAATTGCGGAATTATGAAATTGCAATAAAATGGACAAAGTTATCGAAAAAGGTGGCGTATATTTGGTCTAAATCATCTAGTCCTAACTATGTTAATTTCATCGTCGAAACGAAGCAAAAAAAAAACGCTCAGAACTTTATATAATACTTCACCTAATATTCATTGATTCTACTCTGTTTTTCTTATTAGGGAACTTTTTATACCAGATACCCAATACCCAATAGGAACAGCTATGGAATGATTTTAGCGGGTCAAAAGAGCCACAGCTAATTCTGTCGAGTTGATCATCCACATACACTAGACCTACATCTAGATAGGCCAGCAATGCATCCGACCCACCTGAGCTACCCGTTCTTTTGGTGTCTCCTTCAAAAAGCTGCTGTCACTGAGCAAATTGTAGATTTTGTTAAAGACATCTTTCACCTG
Organism: Necator americanus; assembly: GCF_031761385.1. Lineage (NCBI taxonomy): Eukaryota > Metazoa > Nematoda > Chromadorea > Rhabditida > Ancylostomatidae > Necator > Necator americanus. The sequence continues at coordinate 34,182,617 of NC_087374.1, read as the reverse complement.
CAAGAAACAAATGGTTCTATGGTTTCAAATGCATCGAAGAAGCCGCTTATACTTATAATTCTTTCCCTGGCTACTCCGGTAAGAAGTCCAGGAGATCAGAATCACCTTTGGATCAACATCCTTCACTTTTTCCTGTAGCCATTCATTGAGTTCAATAGCCAACTCAGCTTCCTCAAGAACTTCATTCTGCAATAGTGATTCGATGGGAATGTCTAGTTCTGCCGGAGATAATGTTCAGTTTTCACCTTTTCATCTGTAGTTTCATTAACCAGCAGTGCACTTATCTTGCTCAGTTTCTGCTCCCTTGTTGTTGCATTGTCGCGTATAATATTTATAAACTTAAATATAAATTGAAGAAATCTTTTGTGGGAAAAGTAATTCTGATCTTAATAATTGATAATTTTGATCACGGTAACAGTTTATGATGTGATAATCTCTTAAAGTCGAAGTACACCACTAATTTTCCTAAAACAAAGCATGAACAGTTTTGCGAAGAAGATCCAGAAAATCTTTTCCTATTGAAAGCTATTGTTATCTATACAAAACTGTTCCTTAAATGAGTACGACATTTTTGAGAATTCAAAACTTTAGTAGTTTAGCATTAAATAAGGGAAAAATCCCTCATTTTAACAATTAATGTAACTATGAATTTCAGTAATTAAGAAAAATGCCACACCCAATAAAGTAACAATTATGTAGAGATGTCGTAAGCTTCGAAAGGACGAAAAGATGATGTGGATCTTAGCTGCAAAACGTTTCTCCTTTCCTTAGCAAATAACTCACAGTGGACCACTCTTGCATATCTTCATCAGACAACTCTTCCGTTGGGAAAGTTAGGTTCAGTCGAGTGCTGATCTCCAATTGACATGCAGCAAACCCGACAAGTACGAAGGAGAGAAAAATGGTTAGCATTTTACTGAAGTAAAACAAAAACAGAAATAAAATGACGTTTATGAATATTGGGTCCGAAAGGGAATAATTGATGGCAGAGAGAGTGGTTGTTGTACTACTGTGATCAAAAAGACTTTTCACTCTAAAACACCCGGGTTTATCCAAATGCGTAAATTTTTCTTCTTATATTGGCGCAACCTTTGCTGACATGTCTGTCAAATTTTATGGCAGAGGCGTCAGTTGTTAATGAGTTACGCTTGTTGACATTTGTCTCCAAAAGTTCATTCTTCGATGCGCCATCTCACATCACTTTGATTAGTCGCGTCTTCTCCATCAAAAATTTCACTTATATCGTTCCGCAATCGCGCTTTTCACCTAATTTGATTCCGCGTCTGACTTCTAGCTCAAAAACTCAAAAAACCGCCTCGTGATCATCATTTTGACACGACTGAGAAGATGAAAGCGGCATCGTAAAAGACGGTCATGGCCATCCGGCAAATCGAGTACAACTAATGTTTCGAAGATTGGTAGAAGCGTTGATATAAATGTATCGCTGAAGAAAGGGGAGTACTCTGAAGGAAATGAAATAAATTTCAAAGAATAATACGCGATTTTGTTTTATTTGAAAAATCTCAACACTTTTTGATCACAGTGGTAAGATTCTCGCTGCGAAGCGGTATTTTCCAAGTTTTCGGATGGATATCCCAGCAATAAGTCATATTTCATATTTAATCAGCTGCATTCGTTGAAATCAGCATAGAAACATTTAACATTTTAGGCTGAATAGCTAAAGAGTCACTCAGATTTCTAATAAAAATTAATTCTCAAAAAAAGGAAACGAGCATTACGTAGCAACTCTCATAGGAATATAAAATTGGAATGTGAACAAAAAAAGTGTTGGGCATCAAATAAACTATTTTTCAGGTGTTTATATTTCGTTATGAGAGTATGTCAGCGTTTATCCGACATAATGACTATCCAGCCCTTTCGCAAATCTCCATACCAGTTCCCCAGGCCCAATAACAAAAGAACAATGGACACCGTAACGCTAACTCTCTTTTACAAAATGCTGAATATGACTAGCTGGATTAATTGCTGAAGACCGGATGAATAGTTCTTCCAACTGAACAGATAATTTCAAACAGTTCAAATTTCATACAGTCAGCATACAGTTGTTTTTTTTTACATTACCCTAGTATAAGTACTTGGTTGTGTCTCGAGTAGAATTAGAGTAAAAAATCAACCAGCAAGTACGGGAAACGTTAAGATAGCATGCTAAAATTTCTTCTAATTTTCATTTATGTGGTCAGTGCATTGAAACAATAAGCTAATGATTGAAAGAATGAATGAAAATGAAAAGAGTGGAAGGAGAAACAATTTAATGGACTAAATAAATTTTATGAAAACTAAATAAGACCAAAAATAAATGATGATCAATAAAGCGACAGAAAATACAAAAAGAACAGAAATGAGAAGTACTATATGGAAAATTCCTAGCTCGGAAGTTGATAAGAAAATTCAAAAAAAGGAATTAATGAGGAAATAATAGATACCAAAAGATATTTGGAATGGAATATGAGCAGACCTATAAAAGGTACACAAACTTACTTCTTTGACTAACCAACAGGAATTTTTGAAAAGATTTCTCGTAGTCTAGACCGCCATCATCCGTCCCTGTCAGAAAACTTTGGTCTCAAAGTCCTAAAACCTGGCCTTCCGCTTTGAACGAAACTCAATCCAAGAATCTTCTCGTTCAAAGAGCAGTACTGTGAAATGCGAATCCAGTATAATAACACAAGTATATAACGACGCGTTTGTCAGTTTTTTCTTCTTCTGCCAATAAACTGGATCCCAACACCAACCTAAAATGAGTTATATTCCAGCGCTGTTGCCTCATCGGTAGATAAACATGCGACATCTGATCAGAGATACCGGAAAAACCTCATATAACCGTCATAAACTTGTATGGGAACGTTCAAATGCCCATATATCTTCATCCAGAAACAGAAGCTAAGTGTTACACGCCAACGACAAATACTCTCCATTCACTTTTTCCTGTGCACAATTTTATAGAAGTTCTTGAATTTCGTTTTTCTAATAGCGTGTTTAATTTCCCATTACAGTAACATGTTGTTGGTTATCGTGTGCTGTGCCACTTTGTGCAGCAGTATTTTGGCTAAACCCGTACAGAATACGACATTTATATGTGAGTTATATGTGAATTTTCACGCGCTGTTTCAGAGAAAAAAAATACAGGAAACTTCTTTCCTTCTTTAAAATTCTTGGAAAGTTGTAATATTACCAATTATGAGATTATCGTACAACTCTTGAAGTCAGAAACCTTTATCCACGGAGCACGGGCCGCTTAGCCTGTCTAAGGCTTCGCTATCATGTCGATAACATATCGTGCGGAACTCATCGTCACTTTTGTCTTTACAGAGTCGAAAGCTTTCTTTAATTCAATGAAGGTGAGACACTAAGGCGTCTTGTGCTCTCACGATACCTCGATGAGTCTCCGAACAGTGTGGATGTGCTCAGTCGCGCTGAATCTTTTTCGAACCCTCCCTGCTCGCATCGCTGTCCTTCACCGAACACTTTTTCAATCCTTTTAGGGATCACTCTTGTAAAGAGCTTGCAGATGACGGATAGTAAGTAAATAGCTAGTTGAGTCATGTGAATCTCGCTTCTTATACAAAAACACTGCCTTGCAAATATTCCACTATTTGGGAACTTTGCATTCCGACAGATAACGTGTAAAGCGCCTCGACGGGCGCTGATGATAAAAACTGGCGGCAGGTCTTCGGATGTCCAATTCTTATCCTGTCCGGATCAGGTTCCGCACGATATGTTATCGACATGATAGCATGTTGTAGTTCGGACGGAACAACGTCTGGAATGACACGTTCTTCTCCAGGGTGAAAGGAGGAAAGGAGGCAAGTGGACATAACTGTCAGGAAGATCGGATTAGAAATCGTGGATGATCTCCTTCATTCCCCTTCTCGATGTAGCTATTGTCGCATTTGAGTTTCAAAGAGCACTCATCTTCGTCTTGCAATTGGCAATGTCTCCACAAGCATACAGAAAACTCCGTCCTCCCTCTGCATCTTCAGCCAACACTGATGCTTTTCTCACCTTATGGTCTTTTTTTACCGCTTCTCTGCAACGCTTCACGAGCTCAGAGGTAGGTCCGTGGCTTCCTGCAGCTCGTGACAAATCAACCTTAAAAGTTTCCATGGACAGGCATATCTTGATGATTTTAAACTCTCAACACTTCTAGTGCAGTTGTGAAGACGTTCAGCGAGCGCATAGTATTTCTCGTGGATTTTATCCTCGGTGGATCTTAGCAAAAACCGGCAAGTCTAGGGAAGAGATTCCAGTTAATGATAGTTCTAGGACTTCGCTTTCTGGACTTTCTCTTCTCGTGTGAAGCAAAATCTTCAAAGACGGTGGTCCGATCCAGTGCAGAACTTTGGTAAAACAGCGACATCCATTAGGTGAAACGCTTTAGTGATGATAACGTGGTCCATTATGTATTATATTATTTCGTTATGGTGCCCTCCATCGTCCCATTCCCAAGTAGATAAGAGGGCTTCTATAATTGGTTTTCACGGGTAGTTCTAGTCCTCTTGATAAACTCAGGAAGCCACTTCCTTTGTTCGTTGCACTGTAGGCTGTGGATCTCGATGTAAAGTTCCTCATGTGTTTTCCCAATTCCAATTCAGCGTTGAAATAGCCAAAAATGACCTTTTAGAAGGTACGTCTTCTCTAGATTCATACAGAAAAACTCGACTTATTTCTCCTACCTTGATGTTGAAACGTAAGATCAACGACGATCAAGAAGATCGACGAACGACGATGAAAAAGAAGACGAAGATCAAAGTTGGCGTTGAACCACGTCTTCTAGTATGATTTCGGTCGTAAGTAGTTCGAAAGAGTCGACGTTCTTTTGCCATACTCTTGTTGACAAGGAAGCCTGCACCACCAACTCCTCAACTGTCGCATGTTCCTGACAACAGTTCTTCTCCAGTTTCATAAACGGCGTTTAGTGAGTGGTGACGTTTCATCTCGGTCGCTTTGATGATGTCGTACTTAATTTTCCTGGCTTGCATCATCAGACCTTCCACATTCGCTTACCATTGCATCGGTTTTAATAGTCATAAAGAAAATTGCCAGAAGGTAGACTTATACGGAGATTTGTTTACGATAGCTATTGTCGTCAAGGACAATGCAGAATTGCACAAACTATGTTTTCGCACAAAATGAGTTTCTATACTCCTGTCTGTTTTTTTTTTTCACAGTACAGAGTCTAGGGCTCGCCTCCAATACTAATCTTCCACCTCTCCGCACAGTATCTCGGAGTTTTCATCTCAAATGAGGCTAACCCACTGTGTTGTCAGGAAAATTACATTGTATTTTCTTTTATAGTTGTTGCTTTTTTGCTTTCATCTGAAGGTGAGGAATAACTTTTTGGCAATGCTAAAGTGAGCTGTCTTCTCTTTGTTGACGAAAAAAAAGGATAAAGCGCATCAGTCAACTTGGGATGCGCCAAAAACCTCTTATAGAAGTCTAGAACAAAGAAAACAATATTTATCCGTCGGTTACAATAAGCCCGTACATAATCTACAAGTTACATCTATTGCACTCCGTCTCTATGACCACACAGGGTAAGATGAAATAAATTTAAAAAAGAAACTCGCTCTGAGAAGATGGATTTCCAATGGCTTAGTGTTATCTATTCCCCCCTGACGTAGCAAAACGAACAACAACAAACGATTAACAGTCGAAGAGTTTTGAATCATCAACATGATGGACCACTTCGAAACTGTTTCTACCATGTGAATACAAGCCTCTCCCTCAAAACACGACTTCCAGGATTTCAGAATACATTTTCAGTTGACCTGCTGTTGAAACTGGACGATCAAGAAATGGATGAACTCATCAAGGTATCTATCTATGCACATATTTATTCGAAACAAACATTCTAATTCATCAAATTTCAACAGGTCATGAAGATAATGAGAGACACATCGCTCACAATAGAGGATCGCTGTGCTAAAGTCGAACCGTTTCTAGAAGGAGTGAGTAAAAGACACTTCTGCGTTCGTGCGGTGATAACTTATACAGACTTGTGTCCTTTTTTGAGAAAATCCCCAACAAAGCGCTGCGGCTTGTTATGGAACTTAATGACTATGTGGTGAAACTTGTCGAGTCTAGCGCAAGCTCTAAGGTGAGTTTAGAGCAAAAAACCATCTTCATTTTAAAGCGTTCTGCTCCGTGCAAATCGAGAACGGTCCAGATAGAATAATTAGGTCTTGAGACAAATAAACTCAAAAAATTCCATCTCTTTCTCTCTGCCAATCTGTAAAAGTTTTGGCCGTGGTTGTGCTGACTAGAAAGATCCGAGATCTGGGTGATGCTTCCGATAAGAAGATCGTTCACGAAGATACGATCAGTGTTATAAACTTTCAAAAAGCACAAAGTGGCACTTGTAAGCTGCAAACGACCATTTGTCGTCCTGAGTGGAGTTTTTCAAACTGATTTCTTGAAAATTCGCAGGATAGGATAACCAACCAGCCTACATTTTCCAAGGTAAATTGTGATTCTCTAGCCAAACCTCAGAGAGTTTAACAATATTCCCCAACGAGGAACTCAAATTAGTCCTTTTTTTTCAGAAATAGTTGTCAAGACAGAATCGTAATGCCATTAGAGAGGAGAGCGGTTCTTTTAAACAGGATAATCAAAAGTTGGGTCAGAGAAGTAGCAATGAGGAATGGAACATACTGCTGTTCTTGAGCTAGCATCCCAAGATACATATGAGTGGGAAGCTTCAGAAGATCTCTGAAAACACGTCTTTTTTTCGTCTTAAGAAAAGGAAAGAAAAGACAAAGACTTCAAACTCGCAATATTTTTATTTTATATCTCCCATTTTCCAGGTGAAAGATCTCTTCAATAAATTTCGCGACTTATGGATTGACAAAAAATTTTTAAAGATGAAATTTGAAGAGAAGAAAGCAGCGGTGAGCAAAACTTTTAATTTCCAGTAACAATTCAGATTTTTATAATCCCTTTTCTGCCTTAAGGTCGAGAAGATAAGGAATAGTTTCAGTAAGAATGAGGTGAAGGAATTGGAGAAGCTTGAGATGAAGATTAAGGTTTGCTTGTTTCTGTGTGTTCCAATTGTGCACATACCAGCATCTATTTAGAGTGATCGCGCACTCATGAAATCCTACATATTTGAGTGCCATCACGTAAAATCCTGTTCGCTATCGCTTTACTAAGAATATTTTTCTCAAAGGCTTAACACCATCCTTCCTAGTTTTTTTTCTTTTTTTCCAATTTCTCGTTATGCCCATGTGTGGCTGCTTAACTATGCATTTACAGAAAAAACAAAAAGAGCTCGGAATCGAGGATTTCGCGGACATGTTTACGGGACTAAACGAATGAAAGAGTCCTTCAGAATCCCCGCCTTCTCCGCGACATTAAAAATATGGCAGAAAACCTTGAACAATGAACATTTATCTATAATCCACTTCGTTCCTAGTTAATACCTATCTCTGTCATTTACAAAAAAAAACTATCCTACTGGTACCTAGAAAATGTTAAAACTCAAATAAAGTACAAGCGATTGTCGTAGATGCATAGAAGAAACCACTGTTATTCATTCGACGCCATTTGTAAAATAAAATTCGAGCATGGTTCGAATATAATCATTCGATGGATTCCTTTCCGAGTTAAAATGTCTTCCAGAAAAAAAAAAACAGATTGAGTTTCATTTCGCAGTAATTTTCAGCAACAAATGACATTATTAGGGAGTTTTTTTTAGCCCCGACAAAGTTGAGACAGCAATGTTTCATTTTTCTGTTAACCGTTGAAGGCATCAAAAAGGTTTATGGAGCAAACATCTTTCCGGTAATAGGAACAGCCTCTGTTCATAAAAGTACGGTAGTTTTTTGATTCTAAAAACAATACCTCATGTAAAATGTGGATTTAGCCCCTTTTCGAAAATGATTTGAAATGAAGAGAAAATCTTTGAGCGACAAAGAAGTCAGAATTTATATGAATTTTGGCATTGAAAAGGAGCGAAGGAATTTGTTTCACGATCAATTGATTAGTTGCCTTCCGACACCTACAACACGCATGGTAATTCCTCGTCAGCAAGCAGAACAACTTTATTCACTTTACTAGTTGGAAGTTGAAATCTATTTGACCCATTTAAAATCTATCTGTTCCTCACTGGTATTCACAAAATTTTACGTCAGTAGCTGATCTCAAAGCAACAAACTGGAACTCCTTAAGATTTTCTGCCGTACAAAGAAATAAAGGTTAAAGAAAATGTCTTTTTATTCTCAAATAGAATTTCAACAGAGGCGACATTCCTTTCCACAATACCGCATCTTCGTCGTTGTGTCGTAAAAGCTGCTTCTGCAGAATCCATTATTGACCCAATGAGGACAGCTGAATTAAAAATTACACTGTAATATAAAATATTTTTGTATAAAATGAAAAAACAGCTTGAGTTAATAAGCCCTTGGCACAACTTACTTTCGATTTGTTCCGCAAAACGTTTGACCTAGAAAAGAAAGTGATGTGTTTTACGAACTTTCCGATAACAACCAAATGGGTGGCATTTGATCATTGCATGAGACCATATTGTATTTTGCTGTAATCTTCTTTATCTATAGGAAACCGCAAGGTCGAGATTTGGAACTCTAATATACGTCACCTTTCTTTCCTTTTCAACAACCCTTCAAACAAAAAGATGAACTCGGGCGAATGTAAGCAAGAGAAATTGAGGCCAATTAAGTTTAAGGTAGCACTTTGTAGCTTCTCCACGAATAACTGACTGTTGCTCCTCTTTTATGGCAACCGTCGATAGCTACTGAATGCGAAGAGAAGCTGGAAAGCACTGCTCGTGCCGCTACATATCAGGACTTCAGGAATGCTGCTACAGGAAAAGTGCAAGTGTTTCAACCTCTAACATCTGAAAGACAACCATGTAGATAGTGCCAGTTTTTTTTTAAACTGCTAGTTGGATTTTTCTGGGAATTGGTTGATTGTATAGGGATTGGGTTCGTGGATTCTTCCTCAATAAAACATATTGATATGTATATTTCAATTCTTGAGCTCTGAGCTCTCTTGAGTAGCAGAAAAAATGAATTATCTACTGTTACTAGGCCAACCTAGCACTAATGTTGCAAAACGAGATAGCATGTATCAGTGTAGAAAAAAAGATTTTCTAGCTTTAATTTACAACTTCCTTTGTTACGATACATATGTACTTGGACATTCCTAAAGAAAAAAATGCGAAAATATGATGTGTATATTCAAATGCTCCCATATCTAGATCGGAACGCACACTGGCATGCGTACAGACTTCCGAGGTGCTCTCAATGTAAATATAAGGTCCGATCGTCAACCGTCGGAAGTTTCCATTCAAAAACTAAATCAGCGCCCCATTAAGAATATCTCGGCGCTCGCCCATTCTATTGATAGAAGCCATTCCAAGAAACGTGTTTAGTAATCCAATTTGCTTTTTTCCGCAGCTATATATATTACAGCTGTAACTGCCCAACTCAGGAAAGTATCTATATTCAATGTTGATGTCCCTAACATATTACGAAACTAACAACACGGAAAATTCACCCGACTTACGTTTAACTATGGCGCGAGGGTGCGATACATCCACTTCATTTAGGTTCCCTTCCACTTCTTCTGTTGCATTTGAGTCAATTTCTCCCACTAAATCATTTTAAGAAAATAAGGGTGGACCGTGTATATATCAAAGTTGTAAACGTACTTGTCAAAGAAAATAGAAAAAGTAAAATACCAACGGTGAAAACTTGAACCATTGAGAAAAATGTCTGAAAGTGTTTCTTGATTGATACCTAAAATAAAAATAATTTTATTTTCCGAGAATGCATGGGCAGAAGAGCCTTCACGTTTAAGTTCCTCACAAACAGAGCCACATATCACAGTTCTTAAAATCTAAAAGTTAGTTAGTTAAAATCTAGTTAAAAACTGTCGCTAAAAGTACTGTGTAAGAGTAAATATCAAGCTTACTTAAAAGCAAATACTGGTATGGAGTTTTGCGGTCTGATTATTGGATCGCTTTATAAGCTTTTGCTCAAGCGTATTTACCTTTTTCATAAAAGACTGCAAAGAATAGCGACTGTATGCAAATTAGCACCCAAACTAGCACACATATTGTTTATTCAGCACTCGATGAATCAGCGCTTCCACAAAGAATTTTTTAAAATAGAAATCACGAGTGCTTTAAGCACTGTAGTCGTTTGCCAAATGTCTGCATTAGTTTTAAAAAATAATACAAACAATAATATATAAATAGAAACAAATAATCGAGTAATAATTGATTTCAAATTTTTTAATTTAATCGACTGGTGTTGCGGCCTAACACGGCTATTCGTATTTTCGGCGGTGTGCATCGTATTCAAACATATGTGAACCCATCCTGCTCGATCCTTAGCTAGATTTTGCAGAGAATCTGTTCATCCGTCGTTATTCCATAAACGACGGAACTTTACGTCAACTCCCTGTCAACTCCCCCTCGCTAACTTCGATACAAGGTCGAGAACATCTTTTTTCCTTCTCTTTGTCTTTTTTTTCACGTGAACTGCCGGTACGCCATACGAACTTCCGAGAAAAGGTTCTTCGTTATGGCACACCATTGACCAAAATAAGCCGTTTGAACATATTTCCCTCTATGCAGTGAAGTCTCTATCACCGTCTACGGCGCTGTCCAAGTCTCCTATCCGTTCATAATTTTAGGGCAAAGTCCCGATAGGTAGATTTGCAGCTTGAATTCGTTTGCGATGGAGATCGACCACAAGTATTTGATCAATGAGCCAATGCCGAAATGCAGCGCATCTATGCTAAACATCCCTCTCATAGCTGTCATGGTTTTCAGCACATAGAATTCATCCACGAGTTCGACAGGTTGTCCGTCCATCCTGACTCCTGTTGAGGGTCGCGAGGAAACCCACATCTGCTTGCATTTATTAGGGCGTAGGCGTAGTCCATAGGCTGCAGCTAATTTCGATACAGGGTTAAAAGCATGTTCTAACTTCGCGTCGCGCTACTAAAAGTAAATAATACTACATCGTTGGCGTATTCAAGATACACATGCGAAATGGAAGTGACTCTTCCGTTTAGTTTTTCAGAAGAAGAAAGGGCAGACCCCATCTTCATACCTCCCTCGGAAGCATTACAATTCGAAACCAGACTACAAACCGAAAAAGCATCTCAATCTTCCTGCGTTCTCACAGAACGCTTCGAACAGCCGATCGAACTCGTCAATGAGTTCTGTTACCTGGGCTCTATGCTGAAGAGCAACGGCAGCTACGCCGTTCGATCGAGTCGACCCCATCACCAATGAAGTCGAGCTGCGAATCTACCTATCCGCAATTCGCCCTATCATGATGTACGGATCGGAGACTTGGACAGCATCGTCTACGGTGATGGAGAGCCTTGATTGCACAAAAAGGAACCTGGTTAGACGGCATCTCAGCTGTCTTTGGCCTAGGGCATACCACAACGAAGATCTTCACGTGGAAATCGATGCGGCGGATGACACCTGGAAAATATCAACATCTTGCACCACCATCGAAAGTGGCTACAGAAAACTGTCTTCGCTTCTTTGGATATAGTAAGGAGACCAGCAGATCGCGTTGTTCAACGAGTTTTGGGAAGTTTGTCGGGTTAAGCTGGAAGAGCCCACCTGGTTCTCAGCTGAGGTGGTGAAAGAGGACCTGAGAACGTTCGTGGTGGATAGGCAGTTCAGGCGAGAAGTAAAGTTTCGCAGGATATAGAATAGCGACGAATGGATTGATTCCGTGCAAGCTACCTCAGAAGATCGAGAAGATTGGGCAGAGATTTGTTCAATGACGGCAAACCTCGGCGAAGATGCGGGTAATCGCGTCAGGCGATGACATCGATCAAGACAAGTAAGTCATAACAACTATAGAACTTCCTTATATTTCATCCGTCTAGATCTTTGGATGAATTACTGATTACACACAATAGCACAGGATTTATTTTGAGTATGCTAGATAATACTTATTATAATGTGGTAGTCTTGGAAGAGACCAACGATTTTGATGTAATTTCCTACTTTTATACGTTTTCAAATATATAATACAATAACGAACAGTGAGATAAACGATTCTACAATAAAACTGTTTAATTTTTCAGTCTTCATGTTCCGCCTTGGGAAGTCTTTATGACCTTATTTTTACTACTTTCAAATTATATGTGCTTTAATTTAAAATATAAACTAGTGATTACTTCTATATTGAAATAAAAGACATTAGATGTCACGCAAGTAGACTTTAAACTAATGATGAAATGGTTTGAGAAAATTATTATTAATGGCATTTTCAAATATTTGATGAATACTAAACACGTCTTATGTAAGTGCACAGAATTAAATAAAGTCAAGAGTTTTTGAAAAAAAAAGAAAGAAATTTTAAGCCGCTAATATGTAACTTCTCTTTTTGAACTTCTCCCACTTCGATCTACTTCGGTCTTTTACATTATTTGGCTCTATGATCTCCCTCCTCGCCAACTCCAACTCCAACTATGTAAAGCAAGCATTTCCGATGGCACATTTTTTTTCCGCTACAACCATCCCTTCTTAGTGTGGAGAAGATAATAAAAATGTGACTTCTTAACTCTCTTCATTCTCACATACTTTAATCCAACCATTTGTTCCCGTCTAGGCGCAAAGACGAAGCGGAGCATTCTAATCGCGATATACTGCTATTCAGTTTCCTTTTTCAACTTTTAGCTTCTTTCAACTTCTACACCAAAAGAAATTGCTCGAAAGTTAAAGTTAAAATTAAAGTCTTAGCAAAAATTGATGTTAGTCTTGTCATAGCCCTTCCTCTAAAAATCAATTACTACTAAAAAGGAAATTGTTATCGTGTGCTTTCGGTGAGGATGCAACTGTTGGAGAAAAATGATCACAATAAATGTCGTTGGAATAAATAGAAAAATCGTTGAACTGTCCTATCTTGTAGGTAAAAAAAAACATTTTGAAAAACAGGGAAAAATAGTACTTCCTCAAACTTTTTCAAATTAATACTCACTTAAACAAAGATTTCAACAATTTCAGACCACTATCTTCGTGTTCTGCCTGAAATGATTTCGTTTATATGTCGCTTTTACTCATGTTAGTATGTGTCCCAATTCTTAATATTTCAACATTTGATTTTATATGTAAACGTATTAGCTTAGCACTAAGCATAAATAAAGAAGTAAAATTGTAGAACTTTACATTCCTGTGGGAAAATTGTTCAACTTGCTCTAACGCTGCTTGTCTCGTCGCTGTCCTCAAAAAAAGCAGCCGCTATCAAAAACTGGGAATTTTCACAGGTCGTAGTCGTTGAAGTTGACAATAGTAAATAACTAATAAATAGACTAATAAATAGACTAATAAATAGAACTTAAAACATGAGACTATGAGCCTTCAAGGAGCTACAGCTGAGGAGCTGCAGCTAGTGCTTCACAGAAAAAAAAACACATGACAAGAAAATCTGGTAATTTATGACATTTCCGTAGTCATTTTACTAAAACCTACATAGTTTACTTCAGGTATTTTCGAATAAGGCAAATATGAACAACACAACAATCCCTCTGCTACATTTCTTTCCGTAGGAATGTTTATAATCATTAATCTATGCATAAACGCACAAGAGAGGTAGGGGTAGAAACAGCAGAAACTGACCGCAGTACCGTCAACACTCACTGTGGTCGTCCAAACAACGAAGTCATAAGGAAGATCGCAACTGTGCCTAAAACCGTTGAAAAGGGAAATTACCAGCTTAGTTAGCTAAACCGGGAAGTGAGCATCAGCCGGGAAGTATAAGTGCAGTCTACGTCCGGACCTAATCTTACGTCTACGAGTGGGAGACTACTCCCTGGGAGACTACTCCCGGTGAGTCTACTCACCTTACACAGTTACGCGTGAGAACCAACTACAAGCTACATCTTCTGAAAACAGGACCGAAATAATTTGGTGGTTCGACACGAGAACATGGACAGTGCAGTCCAAAGAGCAGGCACAGTTGCATTAGGGAAGGGAGGTTTTTGGGGACAACAATTCCCTCAACGATACCTCATCGCAACACAACGCCGCCGAAAACTCGTCCATTTGTATTTTGTTCCCCAAGTCCATCCCCCTAGCCCCGAAAAGTCTAGCACAATAATAAAAAAAAAGTCCACAGCAATAAGAGGAGAGTGATGCGGATGAAGGGAACTGAATCTTACATAGTTTTATAACTTGAATAGTTGTTTTGAACAAATTTTAGTTCTCCCTTTATGATCCCTGTTCTGTGTTGGCCATGCTCTCCGATAAGTGCCGTTCAATTGCCACCTCCCTTATGACAGTCACACCTGTCGGCAACGCACCTTTTCGAAGAAGCACATTATAGTTAAACTTTTTCACGCCTTCGGCGGACCAGTAGTTTGTTAGGACTGTTTTCTGCGTTTTTTTTAAAAGTGTTATATACGTGATACGTAGAGCACCTACATACAAAGAGAGGTGCTTAACTAACTCTACAAGCAATAGATGTCTAAAAAAATGGTATACAAACAGAGATGTGTAACAACATTCCTCTACACGGAATGAGATTTCGCACGCAAAAAAGTTCTAATCACATTCTTATTTCTAAGCTTCTGGCAACGACACATCAATCTAGTGATACTGAACCCGTCCCCCAGCCCCTAGGGTTTCAATCGTGGTCGTACTTTCTTGCTGCCCGTGCAAGAAACAGAGAAGGTTTTTGATAAGCTAAAATTTCACAAAAAAGCACGAGAGAATAAAATTCCCCATGAACAAATACTGGTATCACATTCAGTTAACAGCCTCTTATATGTTTATCTTTGCTTACCTGCTCTTTATATTCTTATCTACAGCTTCTGAATTAAAAGAGCATCATGTGACTCTTTATTTAAAAAAAGAAAAAGAATAGGGCCACCCAAAATTCTTCTCGAACTGAGTGACGATCTTAATCTTTAGGTTTAAGGGCTGCAAATTCACATCAACAAATGCATTGAACACATAAACTGAAAAATCCGTGCGAAATCTCATTCCGACCATAGGTGCAACATATAAACATTCACTTTTTCGTTTCTGAGGACAAAGTGCTTAAAGGCATCACCCCACGGATCTGATGTGGTGCAGATTTCAGGTGGAGTATTCGTATACGGGATGGGAGACTATGGAGAGCGGGGTTATTCCGTCCATTTCTTTCTAATTCTCGTAAAAAACGGCCCGGAAGATACGGCTTCAGGCGTATTGGCGCACTATTTTCTACAGGGAGTTCGACTAGAGCGCGCCAGTCTTGTGCGGCGCCGCATCTTCCGGGCCGTTTTTTACGGCAGTTAGGAAGAAATGGACGGAATCACCCCCCTCTCCATAGTCTCCCATCCCGTATACGAATACTCCACCTGAAATCCGTACCGTATCCGTATCAGATTCGTGGAGTGATGCCTTTAAGGACGATCAGTCCCTTTGGAGTATAGCTCAGTGTAAGAAGTTCCATGGATTCAAGCAGTCGTGGTTCAAAATCGCCAAACCCCAACCAAGCTCCTCCACCTGCCGTTTCGTGGTCGATTAACTAGTTGCAAAAAGTAGTGGAAGTAACTATAGTAGGATCAAAACGACATGAAGCACGGTGCCGTTGCGTAAGCGGCTGTGCTCGAAGCGGCGCGGTGGAGATAGCGGTCTCAATCGAGCTGGGAATATCGGGAACTACAGCGAGGGGTGGTAAGGGTCATCAGTATATTCAAACCGTTCGCTCCACCGCGTCGCTTCAAGCGCAGCCGCGTATGCAGCTTCACTGTCCTTCATCTCGTTTTGACTAGATCGCATGCTCATTCATGGAACTCAAACTCGCCCCACGAATCTGAGGTGACACGTATTTCAGATAGAGTATTCGTATACGGGATCTTAGATTATGGAGAGAAGGTGATTCCGTCCATTTCTCCCTGTATCAGTGGAAACGGGCGACCTCGCAATGCTGCTTCTTATGACAGTTTATGTTGCAATGCGCAACGTTTGCGTCCCGCCCAACTCCGCCTGCGATTTGTCGAATACCCACTAGGACGAATCGCAGGCGGGGGATGCGCAAAGGTGGGTTGAAGATGTCGTAATTAACAGCGTTCCGGAGCTGCCCATTTCCACTGATACAGTCTCCAGAAATGGACGGAATCACCCCCTCTCCATAATCTACGACCCCGTATAAGAATACTCCACTTGAAATCCGTACCACCCCAGACAGATTCGTGGTATGCTGCTTTTAACAATGACGGTTTCACTCACGACAGCGAAAATTGACAAGATTTTTGTCAATGGCAACCTTTCCCCGCAACAGATACTATACAGTGGTCACAGCCAATATTGTTAACTCCTTGAAGACCATAATGGCTGTGATATGATCTTTCTTCTCATACATAAAGGCGACATTCGTGAAAATATTTGATGTTAGGTTTTCCCTTCAGTAACCTAGTTTTGGGAAATAGTTTTAAAGGACGGCAGCAATTCCGCAATGATACAAAACCAATAATCAGAGACATTAGTTTACACGACTCATGAGACATTTCTTTGGAAACAGCCTACTAATAAAATAGGAACGTATAGAAAAATCGTTGATGATGTTCATGAGATGCCCACAAACTTTTTCCAAGCCTTTTTGATTTATTTTAAACTTTACCTCACCAGATAAATTCCAGTGACTCCCTCTTACCGGAATTCGTGTTCTGACGCTAACTACAAAATGTAATTTGTGAACCACAGAAATAAACTCTACTTAATGAGCATAACCATGTCAGAGGGGAATTTGGTTGCTAATGGCGTTTACTGACCTTCCCTGACATCCCTGTTGTTGTTTAATTTACAACCGTTCGAGTAAGAAAGCACAATTTACGCGAAATCCTTCTGTAACTGCCACGGATGTAAGCAGATGTCTTGTCGGAAAGAACGATGGGTAAATGTGATTCTCGGATTTTTGGAGGTGGTTAGCAGCCATTTTTGAAGTTCGCTTGCGGAATTTCATATTTTTTAGTGGAGAACCCAACATCCAAAATTTTCTCAAATGCTCCCTTCAATCTATGTTGCACCTATGACAACAACACATCAATATTTTTCTTTATTTAATCCCATAGTATAACTTAAAAATGAGAGGATGAGTAACGCACTTAACGCGCGGCTCGTTCCAAGGATCTGACCGGACGCCCTAGCCTATGATGAGCGCGCTCAACGACGGGTAGAGTCCATGAAACATTCTTGAATACCTAGAAATGAAAATTCGCCGACCCTATCGAAGCTTTTAATCGCGCTACTTCTGAAACACTTGGCCATCGCTCCAACTTCTGGAACGACCGCTCAAGTGCCAAATTTAAGGGGCGAAGGCAATGACAATGACAATGACAATGTCAATGACAAACAATGAGATGGATCACCCTTTAGCACCGTTTTGAACTTACACAACCACCACACGAACAAGTGCTGTCAGAAACATCATTTGACTCGAATTTCGAACTCCAAAAACCATTGAACTACAGGTCCAAAAAGAATGCTAAAGGCTGAGCTTAGCGCAATAAAAAAAGCGCTCGTTAAGTTCGGCGCAAGACAACACAAAAAACAAAATGGAATAAAGAGAATCGAAGAATCCAGCAACGATAAAATATGCCCTATGCGCGAATGCGGCAGAAAAAAAAAACCTATTCGTCTCAGATGAAAAGCAAAAGCTTACTGTTGCAATTGGTAGAGGATCAGTCTGCAATGCGAATAATACTGGAAACTTGTAGATAGAATAAAAATAAAAATTGATGTCGGATTCGAAGGAGTAGATGACCAAATAGTTCACAGTCGGCGAAGTCGCTAGAAACCCTAAAAAAAGAAAACCCTTGAAATTGCTCAGCTTCAGTTCCCATTGACAACTACACATTCTCAGTATATTCTAAAATACCCAGTTCATACAACCAATGGTATGCTTCAGCTCAAACTCGACTGCTAACTCCGATTGCGGCAACTACTCTTTGAAAAAAGGGAAATCTTCCTGCACCTTCTTGCTTGATGTCTCTTTCACGTTCTAGTCAAATTGTGTTCCTCGAAAGCAGAGAACAATCCTATCGTATGGAATCCTGAACCAGCAGAACACAAGTGCTTGACACACACTCGTTTTCATTTCATCAAGAACTGTTTATGTATAGGCGGATCAATACGACATGAAGTACGGTGCATTTGTGTGAGCAGCTGCGCTCCAGGAGATGCAGAGGAGATAACGGTCAAGATCGAGGTAGGACCATTCTGAACTGCAGCGATGAGAGGCGTTAGCACGGGTCTCCGTTCGATCATAACCTCTACGCCCCATCGCGTCGCTTACGCAACTGCACCGCGCTTTATTTCGTTTTCACCCTACCATGACCTTTATCCTTCAAAATACAAATAGGTAATCAACGACAGTAAATTCACATGAACTGAAATTAAATAAGGTGACATCTGGTTCACCGGATGACCGTTAATCTGTTAAATCCGAAATGTTTAAAGATGACGCCAAATTTCTGAAGTTGTTATAGTCGGCGCCGAACGTGTTCAGCTGATCTAAAGTGACGCTCAACGCCGAACGCAGACATTGGTGCAGTCGGCACAAGGTCCCATCCGTTCAACTGCAACATTGATCAGCAGGGCATGAGTGCCACCATTCGCGCAAATGCGTCGTGTCAGTACGGCTAAATACGTTCGATATCGATCATGCATAGCTTTCAGCGCAAAAAAAAACCTCATGCATTTATCATTGATCGTGCAGAAATTGTATAATCTCAACGATCTTTTCGAAAACTAACGGTGTCTGATCAAATTTTCAATCCATTTTTTCTCTCTGGATCTTATTTTCACGTGGGTGTACTCAGCCGAAGAGTATATCTCATGTACCAAAATAAATCTTCATATAAATCAGAGAAAAGAGCATCGCATACTACCATTAGCTATTTCAGAACCAAATCTGAGCTAAATCTAGTGAATCTCTCCAATACTGTCACTCTCTTCTCCAGAGTACTAAAGGCATGATTTGCCTCATATTTTGCGTGGTATTTGCAAGCAGTACATGGCTGTTGTTAGCGTATTCAAACTATAGGGTGAAAGTTGGGAAGGTTTGTACCGACTAAACAGCAAGAGCAACATACCTCTGCCTTCGAACTTCATACTTTTTTCTAGAAGCACTAGCCATGTCTTTGGTAATTTCGAGCATGTGTATCATTTCCAGTATTCTGAAAGAGAGTTGAACTGTCGGAACAAATGCAGTAATGCAGACTCTCAGAATCTGTTTGGACAACCATTAACTACAAACGCGGACGCGGAAAAACCAAATGTTTTAATCTGAAATTTTGTACGTTGGACTGAATAGATTCAAGATGCGGTGGGAGCAGCAAATGAGCAACTGGAACCATTGTAGTAGGGTCGAAACGACATGAAGCACGGTTCACTTGCGTAAGCGGCTGCCCTCAAAGCGATGCGGTGGAGTGTATCGGTTAGAATCGAATGAGGACACCCGCTATCACCGTTCACTGCTGCAGTTCTCGATGGCCGCACCTCGAGTCCAACCACTATATCCACCGCGCCGCTCCGAACGCAACCGCTTACGTAGCTGCACCGTGCATCATGTCGTTTAAACCCGACTATAGCTATGAGTATTTGCCTTTTGACATGTGGTTACTGCTGTTTTACTCCTACTGCGTATCACTGAACGAACAAACAGTGTGAGCTATATGACTTTAGAAGAGGAGGAGCACACCTTAGCTGTAAAGTAGAACTAGTTCTATTCGGAGATCCATCAAAACAATCCAAGTTTAACAACATGAATGACGATTTTTAATGGTTGCTACAGGGTCCACGCATTGCTTGTTCAGCCATTACAAGAAAGATGTGCAGAAGCTCCGCGTGGCAATCAATAATCACTGAGGATTGCCCCAAACTTTGTGACTTTTGCAATGAAGGTCGTCAAATTCTGTGTTACCAAAAATATATTATATTATATTATAATGTATATATTATTATAATATAATATAATATAATATATTATATTATGTCAAAGGAAATACCTACATATTCTGTTTACGCATAATGGACAATTGTTCAGGAGCTTGCGCTGATGTTGCTTCGGAATGTGGTGTAGCGATGAACATGTGTAAAAATGTTGACATGCAAAATTTGGCCAAGATAAAGAGTTCAGTTGTATATAAGCCTTACAGTGAATTTCCAGCAGCGAAAATATATTATGGCAGAGTTAAAACGAAGCGGCGCGTTGGGAAAAGTGGTTCAAAACAAGGGTTTCACCATGCCGAACTGCATTGATGGGTGGTGCTAGCAAGGTTTCCTACACGATCTCAATAACTACGCTTCACCGCGCCGCTTTGAGCGTAGTCGCTTACGCAACTACACCGTGCATCATGTCGTTTTGATCCGATTATACTTGTGATATTTAAACAAATATTCAGACCAAAGCACAAAACTGAATTTAACTTCTAGAGAGTTGACAGAAAGCCTTAAATCTCTGGGCACACATACCAATTTCTTCTTCTTCTTCTTCCTAGCGTTTGTTCCGCGTTGTTGCTGGATCCGCCTTTCTGCTTCTTGTCTTCCATTTGCTTCGATCCACGGCATCAGCCGTACACAAATGCGCATCTGTCATATCCAGCTTCACACGGTCCAACCAGCGAATCCTTGGTCTGCTGCGGGCTTCACGCCTGAAACATCGAGCTTCAGAGCGGTGTTGGCAACAGAAATTTCCTCTCGCCGCAAGACAAACCAATTCAGTCGCGCCTCCTACCTTTTAGCGTTACACCTATCCGCAAAGGGCAACAGGACGCACAACCGTCCTGTAAATCTTCGACTTCAGTCGATCTGGGACTTTCTTGTCGCACAGTACGCCTGTTTTCATTTGCCACTCCATCCATGCCGCATTTACACTTGCTCGACCTTCTTGATCAATGTCGCCTGTGGAAGTCACTTTGGATCCAAGGTACCTGAAACAGTTCACCTTGTCTGATTCGGTGCCATCGACACGAACTAAACCATCTTCTATTCTTGGTCCGCAATACATGTGCTCACTTTTTGATACATTAAGGCACAATTCATGTTGCTGCAATCCTTCCAAGACTACTTGTTTTTGAAGATCACCTCGAGACTTCGACGCGAGCATGACATCGTCGGCAAAGAGTAGGGTCTACGGATGCTGCTTCTGGATTCCCCTCGTTATCGTGTCCATGCACAGTATTAACAGCAGGGGTGAGAGTGGTGAACCCACACTTGTGAAGGGAAGCCCGTTTTTTTTCCAGCAGCACACCGTACAATGCTGCTAGGCTTCGCTCCTCGGTCGAAAGCTTTCTCGAGATCAAGGAAGACCTCGATTCGTAAGATCGAGAAAAGCAAGATGCACACCGCGTTTCTTCTCTCGAAGTTTCTCCAGGATACGGACAGCACGGATAGCATCTATAGTGCTGCAGTTCTACAAAGCCGCACTGATTGAGTTAAACGCTGAAAATCTTGGTCAGACGACCCTACAGGATACGCTCAAAAGCCTTAATCGTATGGCACAGCAGTCGTCCGAAGTCCTCGTGCAACGGTCTTGTTAAATAGAGTTGCGACCCACACGGACCCTCGATTTTCTAGCAGCTTCCATACATCAGTAGGTATGTCATCAGGATCGGTAGCACTGTTCAATTTCATTTTCGCGAGAGCAGCAGTGACTTCGACTGCAGTAGTTAATAAAACAGGACCCTCGACGCTGGGAACAGTTGGGATGGGAGGATGGCTGAAGTTTTCACTACATTATTGATTACAGTACTCTCGCCATTTCTCCAGGATCTGAGCAGAGTGTCGCAGAACGGCTCCATCAGCTGCCTTAACGATCTTGGTGTGCTCCATATCCAACGTCGAGAGGTGACGCGCTCTGATTAAACGATGTACTGTGCGCTCTCCTCCTCTGGTATCAAGCATGTTGAACCCAGCCTTGTAGCGGTCCGACATCGCCTTGAAGACTACCTTCTTAACCTCACTCTTCGCCGCTAGGTAAGCACCACGATCTTCAGACTGACGCGCCCCCATCAGAGCTTATATTTGGACTTCTTTCCACGAAGTGCCGCCTGAACGTCCTCGTTCCAAAACCACGTAGCCTTCTGTATATCGCGCTTACCTAGAGTCGTTTTTCCCAGAGTGTTCTCCGCGGTCAAGCGTATGACGCTGAAAGTACACGACCACATTTCCTCTACACTACGAGCAGAGTGGGAGTGTAGATGGAACTACTGACGCGAAGAACACCTCCTTCCGATAAGTCAGATTCCTCCACTTGATGCGCTGTGTTTCAGTCCTTGGATGTCTCTTCCTTGGACGGAAGATTTTCGAGTCCATGACGAGCAAATACTTTTGAATCCTGCAGAAGTCGGCGATCCCGCCTACGTAACATCCATAAATCTATTTGTGCTTAACGAACGCCGCTGGTGTACGTGATCAAATGCAATTTTTTTCCGATACTGTGTTAGCAATGATCAAGTCACTTGCAACGACGTACTCCATGATTCGCAACCCGTCGTCGTTACGAGCTCCATAGCCCTATCCTCCATGACAACTCTCGAAGCCGTCTTTCCGAAAAGCGACACGTCCGTTGAAGTCTCCTCTGACTCGAAGTACATCTTTCCTCCAGGGATTTGACGTACTGCTCCAGATCTTCCCAAAAGCACGCCTTCTCTTCTTCGCTTTTCACTACAGCCCACCTGTGGCGCATAAGCAGAGACCACTCGCAACTCCACTTCTCCTGTGTCTACATTTAGAGCCATTAGACAATCCGATAGTCGACCCACTGCAGTGACGCTGTTTTTAAACGTCTCGTTCAATATGACACCAGCGCCATTGCGATTTGATGTGCCGTGGTAGCTAAGCTTGTAGTCATCGCCTTTTCCCAATTCCCCGCCAATTCCCTTGACTTGGAGCCTTTCCAGCGTGTCTTCTGTACACAGCATATAACACGGTGTTTTCTGGGACTGTCTGCCAGCTCATGAGTTCTTTCGGTAAGCGTCCTAACGTTAAGTGTTGCCAGGCGCAATGGATGTTGTTGGCCGGATCCGTCCTCCAGCCGGTAACCCTCGCATATTAGTCACATTGCCCGGGCGAGTACAATGCGCGTCGCTTCTGGATGCCGCCCCAGCTTCTGAAGAACACATAGTAGAATTTAGCAGTATGACGCGACGGGGGTGTTATCCTCGGTCAGCTTGTCACACTAGCAAAATAGCAGCCCGGCACGGGAATCGTCGTACTGCCTCCTCACGTAGCTAGCCTGTAGCCACGGCCCTAAGACAGGGCTACTAGCCGGACACCTTTGTGGCGTGGTTGAACCTGCCGAGACGAAGTCTTGCCACCATAACTGCCCGACTACCAGGCCCACCGCTGCGCCGCTCTGAGGCGTGAGATAGGATTTTCAGCAGCAGCGTGAGGTAGGGCTTGCAGTAACAGCGTAAAGTGTCTTTTTTTCTCGAAATGCACTATAAGTTTCATACTTTTAACTTGAAGAACAAGGATGAGTGCCCAAAGTGTTCGGCGGAGAAATTCAGAATTTCAATTTTTTCTGAATCTTATCATGACAACTTCCCTTCTTTTTGCTTTGCTTTTTTTGTTCTGTTGTTAACGTCCCCTGGAAAACCCGTACTACGCCAAGTCCGCGGTATGCCCCCTTTAAAGGCAGCATCCCACAATTCTGACGTAGTGAGGGAAACCGCTGGAAAAGCTAGAGATGGGGTTGTACATTGCGGGATCAAGTGTGTTACCGCTTATCTCTCTCTAATCGTTCTGAAAAAAAAACGGCGTGAAAGACTCCACTTTTCACGGTTCCAACGCCGCTTTTTTATGACGATTGAGGAGAGGTGAGCGGAACCAGGCCAGATCACGCAATCTACAACCCATCTCTAGGTTTCCCCAGGGGAATCCATAGCACGCCAGCTTTGTGGTATGCTGCCTTTAAATTATGATGTGAATGTGTGTTACTAAAACATCACCTTCTTCAGATGCGCGTCCTGTATAAAAAATGGATTTTGTGCAAGTACATTCTACACAAGCGACAAGAAAAGGTAATTTTGCGGTAGACCGTATGGACTGTGTTGAGTCCTCTAGCGCATTATTGTAAATAAACTTGAAGGATTTGTTCTATGACTTTCATTAGTCATTTTATAAAATAGTAAATAAATTTACCCAGCTAAAGTTTTTTTGGGTCTCTATGATGATGTTCTTAGATATTTTGGCATCTGGCTGAAGCTAGTCACATCACTGCTCGCATTTGAACACAAAGCAATGGTACCAGAGCATTTTAAGATTTTAAGCGCAATTTTCAACAAAATACTGTGAAACACATTGTATGATCTAGTGTTAATGCGTCTTTATAGACCCCGATAGGGATGATTATGATTCTAAAGAGTAAGATCTCATCAAAGCATACCTCTTTTAATGACTTCCACTCAAGAGTGGATTTTTCGCACAATCTTAGCTATTTATCACATGGAATCACAAGTAAAAAGGTGGCAAAGAGCTGGTAAAACATACTGGAGGAAATTTAAATATAGGAAATAGTAAAATTTTAAAAAATAAGAAAATAAAGGTACTCCGGCTACATGAACCAGTAGAAACATGCTAATAGTATAATTTTTGCATGGTGAAGGCTATATTTGCATATTGTAATTATATTTGTAAGTTAATGGCACACTTTATTGGTGAGGATCTTGAATAAATGAAGGTTGATGGAATAAATGAAGGTTGATGGAGATATAATTAAGCGTATTGGACACCAACTGAGTGGAGAATTGATCTACTGGAGAATTTTTGGATCTATTTTATTGCATCAATTTTGTTTCAACGCCTTTAACCTTATATGAAAATAGAATAAATAAACACAGACATCACTTCGAAAGTACTCAGCATAACGGAAGTGCATATACAAAAAAAAAGAAAAGAAACCGTTGATAATTCCTTTTAGTAATGTCAGATCTTGCTGATATCGTTCATTCGAGAGCACTAACCTACCAGCAAGCCGAGTACTACAATAAAAAACATGAAATAATACCCTATGTATAGTGCCAAGCAAGAAGGGAGCAAGTATGACACAACATACTGATGCTATAGATCCAAAAATTCTCTACCTACCTTATGACATCTACAAACGAAAAAACGTACAGAGAGGAATTAAATTCTATCTGAAGAGGTTGGAGCAAAAGCACGCCCTCGTAAAACTAAGACCTGATCGTCGAATGTGTATAAGGAAATATAGGAAAATTTCTGGCAAATGAGCCCGTTGTCGTTTTTCGTGCACTATAAGGAAGAGTAGCACGAAAATGACGTGATACGGAAACCACAGAAGGGAAGTAGAGTTCAGGCTGTAGATCACTGAAGCGACCGTGGCTTCGCTCGATTCCCCTCAATCGCCCTTAAAAAAAGCGTGGAAACATTTTTTTTCCTACGGGAAACGTTAGAACGCCCACCCTTGTTCACGCTCCGGTTCCACCAGAAGCCTATTCATTGGTTTCACTTAAATAGGCTGCTGAAAAGACCTAATTGACCCTAATTGAATTTTTCGATCGTTCGTTCGTGGAAGCTAAGTGTGTACAGCGTTCTAACGTACCTCGTAGAAATTAAACCGGTTCTCACGCCTTTTGTTAGGACGACTAGTGTGGAAATGAGTGGGGCCACACTCGTTTCCGTAATCTACAACCTGAACGCTACGTTTTCCCAGAGGTTTCTGTGCAGCGTCAGTTCCGTGCTACACCGCCTTGAGAACATTTAGTTTCCAGCTGTGATATCAGCGAAAAAGCAAAAAACAAGAAGGTGCAGGAGAATATTCTAAATGTACAATGTGCTGTCACTTATTATTAGCAACGATTCATTATCAGACGTAAATTGTCACCAATGGAATATGCTTTTTTCAGGACACATGGTGACAAAAGCACCCTTTTCACAAAATTTGATAGAAAGCACATCCCGTCATAGTTCCCTGAAGTGATTTTATTGACATTGATACTCCGTTCCAGTGCCCTGGTATCGTTGATCAGAAATGACAGCTGTTCTCCAGCATCACCACTGCCGTGGCGCTGAACAAACTTTCCATCCATCACCATGAACGATAGCTGTTATTTTGCGTTCATGATTTAATTAGAAACACGATTATAAACAAACATTCGATGAGCACTGATTGGCTTTTTTTCAACATAAACAGTGTCCAAAAACAGTAAAAAAAAAGGCTTGCGAGCTAAACCTCCATGCAGAGCGCTAACGGCCGAACTAACACCCTGTCTTTGAACTGACTATTTCTTCAATTGTTCCATTTCAAGAATTTCCGCACAAAGGATTCCAGCTTCTTCAAAATCTGCAACATTCCGTGGTCGTTAAAACCGCAGTTTTAGGAATTTTAATCCGAACTTTCAACTTAAACAATTAGTCAAATTGAATATTGCTGATAGATTATGGTACGCATTTTGGAGGAATGAACCGGGGGCATCTAGGCGGCAGGAATCTAGCTCCAACTTTTTTCATGGAGACCGTCCTCTATGAAGATACATGCACGCGACTGAAAACTATTGGAAACCTCTTTTTTCGTGCGCGAAGGTGGAAAATGACGTTAGGAAAAACGTAACGTACTTGATCCATTCCTCCGGATTCACCAGAACATTCGAATTCAGCTCATCGTTCAGAGAGACAACGATCTCCTCACCCTTGGTCGGGAGAGTGAAAAGAGTAGGTAGAAATTGAGAATTATTACAGTAAAAAGTGCAAATTGCTGTCAAAATGGAGAAAAAAAAGTGAGTATCACTATCAAAAAAGGCCGACGAAGTGACTTACGCACCTTCAAAGTGAAGCAATGCAATGTAATGTCGATCCTCAACCGAACTATTGCACCAAAAACACCTCAAAATAAGAGCAATTGAGCATTTTGTCGTCCGTGATTTACAGAGATGTTGGATTGTCGAGCGAATTTCGAATCGATTACTCTGAAGACTACTGATTACCTCTTGTGGACCTTTCGAGTTCTTTCACCTCGTCATTGTGATGCATGAGAACTACGCTCCTGTTCATCCATGGTTGATACTACAGCGTCGAAAATACGCACCGACTCTTAACTTCCCATTCGGTTTCGAAAGCAGCGACACGCATCATTACAATGATACACACGCAATCACCTAAGATTAGAATACACCGAGGTTCACATCAGAAGTTGCGGAGCTCTGTGTGTAGCCACTTATTGGTATTGGTACTCTTTACTTGTAGGATCATTACAAGTTTTCAATACGGATGGATCATTAACGTCAAATCACTTCCAAGTGAAGCACCTTCTTTGGTTTCCCAAACAAATAAGATGTATTACCCATGTTCGACTGTCCTTGAACCTTGGCATGTTGTATTCGTAACTTTTATATTTATTTCCTTGAGCTGTAGCCAGTATTGGTACTCTTTTTATAAACAGCTCATGGGGGGACCATGGCGAACTGCAGCGATGAGTGGTGCTAGTAATAATCCTAGCCTAACCGCTGCGCTCCACCGCATCGCTTCAAGCGCAGCCGCTCACGCAACTGCACAGTGCTTCATGTCGTTTTGACCCGACTATAGATGCTCACCTTAGATTGATGAAGCCTAGTAGTGACCGCTGGGTGATCGAGACCGAACGAAGAATTCGGTAGCGCATACAAACCAGAACAGCCATACGTAATACTGCGCGAGTTCACACATAAGTCGGAGATATTCTCCCTTGCAATTCTTTTTCCTCTTCCTTAACACCCATCCTTAAAGTTTCCGCTAGAAAAATGTGCTTTTCGATTACATGAAATTCTCATTGAGGTATAGTAGGATCAAAACGACAAGAAGCTCGTTGCTGTTGCGCTCGGCGGTGCGTAGAAGGAATCGCTAGAAGTTAGCGTAGAAGGAATCGCTTGCTGACACCATTCCTCGATGTAGTTCGTTATGATCACACCTCGATTCCAACCGCTATTTCCACCGCGCCGCTTCCGTAGCGCAGCTGCTTACGCAACTGCACCATGCTTCATGTTTTCATCCTACTATACTTCATCGTGTTTCAACTCTACTATACTACAGTTGCTGTTCATCATAATCATCCCCAAAACATTTTCGACCACCTAAAATTTGTTTGGATCCGTAAAAGCGAATGTTGTCAGCGGAAAAGTTTGTGATTGACGTTTACGTCATAGGAGTGGAGGCGGGTGCCGGCAGCTGACAATGGCAACCTGAGAGATTACAATACGGCTGTCAAAACCATTGAATAGGATCCAACGTCCGGTACTCGTACACTAGTAAATTCACTAGTAAGTCATGGAACAAGTGTAGACAGAAATGTCAACACCTACTAAATTCTCAAGTCGCAGATGCTTTGTGAACATCTGCGGGTACTAGTTGCTACTAATAGTACTCGACATTTCCGCTGGCAAGTTTGCACAATTTTATTGCCTAGATCAATCAGTCAGTCAATTAATCAATCAACGAGAATATAAGACTTCTGTTCACCAAAGTATTCAGAAAAATCATAGTTCCTCGAAGATGACGAAGGAAGTTTTGGGATCCGCTCACCTTTCAATCAATCATCATTTAGAAACATCCAGAAAACCGGAACACGCCAGATCAACCAAGATCGCCGAACCTCGCTGAAATTGTGTATATTTTCTCTTCACATAAGCATTCCATGTCAGCTTCCTTAGGAATTAAGAGACTTGGGGATGATCAACAGAACCTGATGATGAGTACGTCGAAAAGCAGTGCCCATGTTCGACTGTCCTTCAATCTTGGCACGTTGAATTTTGATTAATCCGAGATCGTGGTGTGCAGAACACTAGAGGCATTTTTGGGAACCGCTAAAAGTTCAAAATAAATAGAAAAGATGAGTGCATTGCGAATACAAACGAACTAGCCCCATATCGAGATCTGTGCGAGTTTTGATCTGCGGAGCGGACCGTTAGGTCCCTATAAAAACCTTTGTGATTCATAGTTATGATACGCGGAGGTCTGTTACGTTACCAAATCTCAGCAAATGAGGTACGCGTTGTCCAAGATGTTGGTCTTTGAGTTTCCCTATCGTTTGAATGATTCCTGTAGGGTGATGAAGCGCTTGAGTGGTTAAAGGCATCACTCCAGAAATCTGAGGTGGTACGGATTTCAGGTGGAGTATTCGTATACGGGATGGGAGACTACGGAGAGGGAAGTGATTCCGTCCACCTCTTGCTAATTGCCGTAGAAAACGGCCCGGAAGATGCGGCGCCACACAAGACTGGCGCGCTCTAATCGAACCTCTTGTACAAAATGGTGCGCCAAAACGAATGAAGCCGTATCTTCCGGGCCGTTTTTTACGGCAATTAGGAAGAAATGGACGGAATCACCTCCATAGTCTCCCATCCTGTATACGAATACTCCAGCTGAAATCTGCACCACCTCAGATTCGTGGGGTGATGCCTTTAAATCACTGATGGTGTGATTTTTCCATGATTCTAGGATTGACGAGGTGGATAACGCATAAACGTTAGCTCTTAATAAAGATTAGTATCAATCTTGGCCACAGCTCAAGCAATTCAATGAAAAGCAATGAAAGTACTTCGAATAGAATTTTCTACTCGTGGACACTATGAGCAGAAATATTAAGAAATTCACGGAACTTTCGGAAATCTGGCGGAAATAGGTCTTCTAAGGGAAAACATAAGAGAAAAAATAGATAACAACCTCAGCAAAAAGAGGGAATAGCCAAGTGAGTTGCGATCGATAAGGTCTCAACGAGAAGGAATTCTCTAGAAATATCAACCCAGATAGGTACAGAACCAAACATATCGATTTTAGAAATCGTACACGTTCGCAGCACTATGTCCAGGTGTAAAGGGATCACTATACCATACCTCTTTCAACCTCTGGTATCGTTAGATGGTTTAGTTTTACTGAAACACTAAACGAAGTAAGGTAAATGAAGAGGAGCCTCTGGTTTACTGTTGATAGTAGAATAAAATTTAAAAAAAAGAAGTGAAAATAAGAAACAAAAGAGGAAGAAATAACACTAGGTGACCAGACGCGAAAAGGAGCGAAACTTCTAGCGATTGCTGATCATTGATCAATATCAAGCGCCAATCTACTCCAGATTGGCTCTATTCACCTATCCTAGATCTTAGAACGTTCAAATTTTGATGAACGGTAATCCAGGTCAATATTTTCTTCTGTATAAATCCCAAGGAACGGAATCGAGGCTTTCTCCTAGAAGTGAACCGAGAGATTCTGAGCAGCAAGTCATAGCATCTCTAAATCTCGATCCTATGGTGGGAAATAAATCTTCATATCAAGAATCTCCTGCGAAATATCGTACCAAGCATTCCGGTAAGAAAAGCCCTTTCATACATTCAGAAGTCAGAACCACTCGATTTCGGTGCTCTCGCGCAAGCGTCTGCGCTTGCGGGTGTGATCGAAGCGGGACCCTCGCTGGCCACATTATCATGAAATTGACATAGCGTGAAAACTTGATGGAAAACAATGAGTCAGGGGTACAGCTTACGAGTATGAGAATTGCCCCTCTAATTTCCCCCAATCGTTCTGAAAAACGGCGCTTCGTCCTACAAGATAGATTTGAACGTACTCGCTCGTACACGCTCCGTTCCCCTTAGCAGTTTATTCATTGCTTTTACTTGAATAAGATAGTGAGGAGACTGCATTGGTCTTCGACTGCTCGTATGTGGATGCGGCGCGTGCAAAAGGGTAAGGCGTTTTCACGTACCTCGTAGGAAAAAACGCCGTTTCCCACACCATTTTAAAGACGATTAGGAGGGCTGGAGTGGGCCATGCTTATATTCATAATCTATACCACGCATTTCATACTTTCCATCAGGTTTCCACACTATGTCAATGCCTCGACACGCTACATTCGAAGTTCCACCACGATCGCCCCTTCAACCGGCTACTTACGCAAGCGATTCGCGTTGCGATCGATGTTGAAGCTGACTTATTTTGTACTGTCGCGCATGTCGGCTACCGCAGTTAATTCCAGACCATGCACGTGATCACTGAATGCAGCACGAACGACCGCGAATTTGTGGAAATAGCACCTTCATGTTCTTTCTTGTGGGAATCTCTTCTTCTGTTATTACTTGAATGTGAAAGTTGCCATAGTCGAGTAGAAACGACATGGAGCTCGGTGCAGTTGCGTAAGCGGCTGCGATCGAATCCATCGCTGTAGTTCGCGATGGTTCCACCTGGATTGCAGAAGCCAGCTCCACCGCTTCGCTTCAAGCGCAGCTGCTTACGGAACTGCGTGGGGCTGCATGTCGTTTTGAAGCAATTCTACATGGAAACCCCGAACGGATGCTATGGTTCCTATCACTATATGTCAGAACGTCATTGAATTCGACTTTTTTATTTGCCTCACACAACGGATGTAATGAAATGGAACGACAAATGAAGAAATATGTATTACGCAAAATAAAGAACCCGATAAGGCAAATCACACTTCCAGAAACATTGTCTGAACAAAGAATCAACAAAATCGACGAATACTGTCAATTTTTTCCAACGTAACACTACAAATGCACACTATATCTCACACAAAACACACTACTCTTCATCATTAATATTGAGTTACCCGTTGAAAAGGCGCTATAGATAAAGAATCTGACAAATGGTATATATGTAGCTACACACACAAAAAAAAAACTAGTAATTAATAGTACATATAATTTTATCGGTGAGAAAGTCAACCAGCCGCTGAGCTGATGAGCATTTCGCCTTGCCTGGACCAATCGCAGAAGACGTAATGGCGAAGCAACATACGGTACTTCTCCGAGAATAACATGTAGATGCATATATTACATGAAGCATTGACCATAACCTGTAACCACAACCCCAATATAAGCAAAATCGATAAACACCTTGTTTCGAATAGAATTGGTTATAAAGAAAATAAAGGAATGAGCGGAAAACATTCGAAAACCTAGAGTAAAGCCGAGAAATTTTCATATAAAACGATCTACGATAACTAAAGACTGTTTCTGACGAATTAGCCGTGGGTTATTGCTGCGACAGGGAATGTTCGGGCAGTCATCGATTGAATTACTGTAGATCACCGAGGTAGAGATCGTCGGAAAGAGATTATCCCCCGATAATGGCGAATTTCTCAGCGAAATGAGGATTTGATGGAGAGATTAGCTGCGAACAGAACGTACTTACTGCAAAATAAGAAGCCGGAAATTTACGAAAAAAAAAACCCTTATCCACGAGAATTTCTAATCAAATTGCTGAATCATTCTGAGAAAGATTCTCCAGAATATTTTTTCTAATGTCATGCACATAGTTCGTCAAAATCTTTGCCCCCTTGTTGGTAACATTACGGCATTATTCCTCAGAAACACACTGTATATTTGCAAAAACAAAAACAAACAACAACAACAAAAACAAGTAAATGGAAAAATTACGAAGAAGCTCACCAGCAAGTTATTGAAGGTCACCATACTTTGATAAACGGGTCCAACCTAGAAAATTGAAGACAGTAAAAAAGTTTTGAAGGGAATACTGTACGTTCACTGGTTGCATCATAGATTTTAGGAGAGAAATTTTAAACCAAGCATAGAACAGCCCATCAAGGACTTCTTGGTCGCATCAGAAACGCTTTGAAAGAAATTATTCACGAGGGGAAAAAAACAATCTCGATAGGTTTTCATAAAAAGTCGATGCACTCCCAAAAACTTCCTATACACTAAAAAAAGATGATACGGTACTCACTTCATCAAGATTTTCCATGATATTACAAACGAATGCCAATGTATTACAAGAGATGAACAGCAGCACAATAGCGATGAGCATAATAGAAGTTTGTCTCTCTTTCCGTTCGGCTTTTTTGGAGAATTCATCATTTTCGAGACCACACTGAAACCACGAACTTTAGTTTTCAAAAAAAGAAGGACATTAGGATCCTAGAGCAGTTAAAAGCAGCGTATCATGAAATTCTCAATGTTAGTATCTCACGTGGACAATATAAAGTACGGGTGTGGATTACGAGTGGCCCAATGATAATAAAAAAAAACGACGTGGGAAACCGCTTTAATTCCAACGACGTACGTTGGAACGCGACATCCTTGTCCACGTGCAGCGTCCATGAACAAGCGGTCGAGAATCAATGAGGTCTCCTCGGCAGCATATTCAATATTCAAGTAAAACGAGTGAATAGGCTGCTGAGGGGAGCGAAGTGTGTACACCTGTGGTCCGTTCTGACGTACCTCGTAGGAAATAAAGCAGTTGTCACGCAGGTTTTTTTAGGACGGCTAAGGGGTATTGAGCGCGGTCACGCTCATACTAGTTATCACAGCCCGAACTCTATATTGTCTACGAGAGATACAAACATCGAAAATCTGATGGCACGCTGTCTTCAAAGTTTCCTTTGGCCAAGAATCGAGTAAATCGACATTGATCAAAATATCGATACTTGTTATAAGTGTAAATAGTCATCAATTATCTTGAAAATATCAAATATAGTATACAAACTACAATCTTACTGAGACCAGTGTAATAATTTATACCCGTAACATAAGTGCATTTCTAGTCGTTCTACTTTACTTCGGACTTCCGGACTTGGTATTTCTGGCTAATGACTTATGGCTCACAATGAATGTAAATAAACGGATAAACAAATTTACGACACTGTAACCTCTCGAAACACCTGTGACAGTTGTAGTTGCAAAGGAGAAAGACTAGTCTTTAGCTCCAAATGCAAAATTATCAAAGAAATCGTCAATAAAATAGCCTGAGTACATAGAATTCTCAGGGAAAATTTCCAACGATCCTACCTGGCTGACCATATGCATCCGTCGGCTACGTCTCACAGCACTGAGCACCAACGAATTCAAAATAATCAATAAACTGAACGGCACAACGTACATCACTATAGTGTAAGCCCATCCGAAGAAGATATTTCTGTAATCCAGCTGCCTATTTTTCTCAATAAACAAAAAAAAAAACACTTTTGCTGTGATTCTGTACCTGTATAAATCTGAGAGTCGTAACGCTGTTGGTTGCAGGGAAGGCATGTAGTAGTTGATGTTGATACGAAAGCATACATTCGAGACGTGAACCTGTGGAAACGAATGAATGAATTAGTCAATCAACCAATCAATAAAAAACGGAGAAAATGAATGAATGAATGGATGAATGAATGAATGAACGAATGAATGAATAAAAAACAATGAGAGAATGATTGAATGAATGAATGAATGAACACGAGTGAATGAACAGAATGCTATGCACGTTACATTAGTGGAATGCGATAAATCAGTGGACATGGAAACGGGTGGAAAAATCAGCAAAAAAAAATCCATTTGGCATGCTGCCAAGACACATGAACATTGAAAAATGAACATCGGAAATGATGCTATAGTTACCTCAAAGAAGCGAGTTGTATTGAACAGTATGCTGAATACGACAAGGCAAATAATGAACGTCGTGACACGCTTTTTCGGTAACCATTCCACTGATTTGTACGGATGACAAACGCCAATGTAACGATGAACAGAGACGCCGACAGTCATAAAAACACTGCAAGGAAAAGGTGGTTGGTCACGAAACGAATCGATAGCTATCACTTTAGAAACGAATTGAGCTCACCTTATCGTTTGTGCCATCATCATAACGCCATACATATATGGAGCCATGGAGTAACTAAAAACGAATGATGGATTTTCAAAGATCATCATGCAGTCTTCACGGAAATCATTAAAATTGTTTCTTACTGTATAATTGAAAATTGATTTTAAAAAAAAGTTACAAAATTATTAAATTATACATGAATACGGTAGTTTATAGCAGAGTCAAAACGACATCAAGCACGGTGCAGTTGCGTAAGTGCCGGCGCTAGCGGTTGGAATCGACGTGGGACTGAACTACAGTTACGAATGTTGTCACTAAGGGGCTCTGCTAGATTCTAACCGCAACGCTTCTCCGCGCCGCTTCGTGCGCAGCCGCTTACGCAACTGTACTACATGTCGGTTTGACCGTATTACATTCTACTGGCACATTACCGGTTATTCCGATAAATCTTTGCTTAATTTTCTATTCCCGCTGTGGCCATCGCTACTGAACGTGACGTGATGGTACGGAAAAGGACAACAAGCTATTATTGAGTATATAATAGAATCTTAGAATTATTTATGATGTGACAATATCCGTCACCCTTCAAAGTACAAACAGCTAATCAACGGCAACAAATTCACACGAACTCATGTTAAATGAGCTGACACCTGCTCACCACACGACCGTTGAATCCTGAATCGAATTCTCAGTGTTTAGAGATGATGCTACATTTCTGAGGCTGCTATAGTCGGCGACAAACGTGTTCATCTATGCCAACGCGATGCTCTGGGTGCAGTAAGTACAGGGTCCCATCCGCACAACTGCAAAATCGATCGCCTGCTGCGACAGAGAAGCAGAGCATCAGTGTCCACCATCGACAGCGCCCACACGTCGCGTCCATCCGGCTGAACACGTCCGACGCTGACTGTGCACAGCCCAAAATGCAACAACTACTTGGCAAAAAAATTGAAATAACTTCGAACTCCTGTTTATCACAGTTCCTGTGATACGTTCGTACAGTGAGCTGCAGCAAAGTTGCTCAAAGCTCATTTAAGACAAATCTACACAACATTTTTGCACTTTCTAAGCATACAACTATAACGGAGGGACTTTCATTGGATTCTTTCCGTCTTTCGTAGGAACTCATTAACTTTTTTCTATATTGATAATGGGAGACGAGAAAATGACATTTAAAATTAATCCTGATGTCCTTTAAAGTAGTTGAATCCTTGATATGTCTTTATTAGTTTATTTGCAGGTTTCCGTCTGCACCGTGATGCGTCATCAGCATTTTTTGCTTAAATTTTGTGAAAGCTAAATTTTTGCAAGTATTTCTAAGCTTCTCCTGAACTACGTAAAAAAATTTTCGAAACATTCTTTATTTTCTTCCGCTATGATACATCTCTATATTCACGATTTTTTCTGAACACATACGTCCACCCCTCTCTTAAAATTTTTGTATATCTGTCATTTCTCCGACTCACTAAATTTAGAATCTTTTTCTGGCCCAAGCCTTCCAGTTCCTACTTCCTTATGCGTGCCTAACTTAAGAGAAGTTTTTTGATGCCGCATTTCTCTAATGGAATCTGTGTTGTTTCCATCACCGTGCACCTTACAAATTGAGTCCTCTTTCCTTGTTTTTGTAATTTCAAATTTCTCAAAATGTAATTTATGCGCATATCTGGGAAGTTTTTCCCTCAAATGAACCTAAACTTAATGTGAGCAGATGTTTGAGATGAGATTTATCCGTAGTTGAAGCCGGATTGGACGGAAACATCGAAACCAACATCGTCTTAAGCATGGCAGCAAAACCCTTGAGACCTATTCAGAGCACTCTGTGGCCGCACATGTCTCGGTTGTCATTTAGGCCTATGCGATTCGTATGCACCGGAAGTTTAGCCACTTCCGCATCATTCACGCTTCTGAAATGTTCGACATTATGCAGTGAATCAGGCACGATTTTTGGTCGTAGCGCGCAGCTTTTTGAATTCTGTTAGCGATCCCCACACTAGGTCATTTAGAAAAATCGCCAAAAGTGCAGCAAAAAGGCAGCAATAAAAGTTAAAAGTTGTTTGTTACTTTACACACGTCTTGACTGCCATATTTCTGATTTTTATTCCCGAACTTTTGCTTCTGATACTCTGCGAGATTTCAACGTCTCAGCTTCTCTACAATTCAATGAAGAAATCTCGGAATGGGTATGATCCTAAAGTGGTCGGGTCCTAAAGCGAATTAAATACGTAGTCCGAAGTAAAAGTTGCACTTTAGTCAACTTTTCAGTACCTTCGGCAACCGAAAAAAAGTTAGAAAAATAGTCGTTTCAACAATTCCTAAAAATGGCTATGTTGACTAGATTGCAAGAATAAATAAGGATCTATTAGTACGCAATATTACGTGGTTTTCAGAGTACCGTAAACTTTGAGTTTTCTTTCGCGACAGGCTGAACTTTTCAGATTGAATAATGAAGCTAACAAGATGGAATTTGGGTGAATTCAACTAAATTAGGAAGGAATAGAACAGGGGAGGTTCGATTTCCAATAAATCTTCCCTAGCTACCCAAAAATCCTCTTGAAAACCATCAAAATCGACAAAACAAGAAGTGAAGTTCCCGTGAATTCACTGAATTTCCAAGAGTTTAACCAACCTTACCATGCACTCAGCTTATGAAACCAATAATGCATGTTTACGAGCGCCATTTCGACAGACAGACGCCCTCAGAATATTTAATTTGATTTCGTATCTTGGTGAGAAACTAAGTTCAACTGAATTACACTTGATTTTACGGTGAATTCAAATTCTTCCCTAAGTAAGTTTAACCTAAAAATAGACACGAAGACACATTCACCTTGCCGAAAAATATTTTCATCATACAAATATATATGTGAGCAATAAGTTGGAATTAATTTCGTCCCTAATCAAGATGGTGAATGTCAGAGCAAGGGAATAGCGCTAAAAAACAACTACCTATTAGACGTTACTAATATACTCGGATAGTCATATTTGACCTGAAACTAGTTCTAAACCTAAATCATAAAAGTTGTGATAAAAAAAAAATTATTAGCACGAGTCATAGGTTCTTCCAGAGTCTACGCGTGCGTCAACGCATCTACACTTTTTGATAATTTTCTGCCGCTACCTATCACGAAACTTACACGATTGGGACCTCGCTCTCTCTTAGAACAGATAAGGGTAAGGTATGTGATTCACAAACACGAGCACGACCAATCTCAGTTCCTCCAACTAGTCCAGAATAAAAAAAAAACGTGTGAAACGGTCTTGTGTGATCCCGTCTTCACAACAATGCACCTAATTACGCGATAAAGCGCAGGCAGCTTCGTCGCTGTTCAAAGTCCACGATGCAACTAATGTAGTCGATATTGCAACTACTAACCAACTAATAAATAATATATGATAATATTAACAATATATAATACATAATATTTAATACAAAAGTAATAAAAAAGCTTCAGAAGATGTCCCCTCCGCAGAGGATCGTAGATAGTTGTGGACTGGCCACGTTCTACTACCCGTAATAACTGGATCGTTGAGGAGATGAAGGATCACACACTTCTCTCTCTGGATTATTGGGGGATTCAAGCGTAATCACTCTCATACTTGTGATTACACCCTTGCTCCTATCTATTCGTTACGAGACCCCAGCATCTTTAACTTCGTTATAACCACTTTTAATATAATTAATATTGGCAATGAACTGCTGAAAACGAAAGGTAAGTTGTTCGTTCCCTCGCATGTTCCAAGAGTACACACCCTAAGTCGTTGAACGTGACAACTCGTCCACGACCACAATTCTTCACGTGTACATTCTTCGCATCATTTCTTACAACTGAACGTGACAACTCGTCCACAACAACCACAATTAACCACAAAAAAAAATTTAGAAACAGCGGAATTGTCGCGACTTTATCATCCCAGAGGGACTTCTGAAAAAAGTCGCTGGTCCGGGTCACACTTCATCTTCAGTGTCCCTCGAGGATTTTGTAAATAGGAATGCAAACACGTCGAGTTAACTTCCTTCAATGTCATAGAGACGATGCGACATCTCATATTCGAAGTCGCGAAAGATGACACTCACCACGCGATAAACAAAACGTGACGAGATTTATGGCGAAATGTAAACGCGGAATTTTTTTTTTGACAAACTAAAACCTGTTGAACAAAAACCAACTCAACAGCAAAAGAATTTCGATTCCCGGACAAACTTGTCCTTTTTCTTGTGGATTTTCAGAGATCCCTCTACGCTTCGAGACCCCATAGGATTGTTCCAATCCATTAAATAATCTGACATTAATTAAAATGAAAAATCAACTATTTTACAAAAAATAGCTTCTAACAGGTGGCCTGCAATCTGACTCATATCGAAGTCAAAAATAGCAAAAAAAAATGAATGTGAGCACAATCAAATCAATACGTATCTTCCGAATAAGATGTAAGAAGAGACCTCATAAAATAGAAGAGTAGCGTAAACTAGGAAATAATGCTGAATCCATGTGCTATTTTTTGCCGAGATTTTACTCAGTTGAAGGATTTTCTTTTTTTTTTGGTGTTTTTGTTTTTTTTTAGATTTGTTTAAATCTGAGACTCCGGAATGTCGTCCCCCTATGCTCCAAGATAGGTTAAAGTCCTTCCGTATACCAATCAGTAATCCTTAAAAAAGTCCTAAAATCTTTAAAAAAAAAGACGCGAAAGCAACAAGAATCATTTCGATGAAATGTTCTCTGAATTCTGATTCGGTACCAGAGTTGTGACAGAACATTCGTCCAGAACAACAGCAAAAAAAGAGTTCCCTGCAATGCATTTTCAAACCGGTAGAGAGGAAAAATCGTATTTAAGACTGAAAAATGGTTTTGTATTCGTTTTTTCCCCCACATAAATCGCATAGAAAATCCACTCTCGATCCTGATAAATGCCCGAGTACAGCACGCTTTTTTTGTTTAGGTTAAGACAGCGATTTTAAGTACACGAAGGAACACGATGCAGTGAAATGACTCATCTGATTTGAGGATTTCACGAAAGAAAAACTGACATGAACAGGAAAATCAAGAAAAAGCCAGCAAGAGAAACAGATCTCTATGAAAATCGACACAACCGATTTCGTGCAAGAAAAGGAAAAAAAAACTGCTAGAAAATTTTACAGTATTAGGTGTTAGAAAACGGAGGAAATGCGCATGCACTTACAGTAGTAAATGCATGCGCATTTCCTCAGTTTTGTAACACCTTTCCTTAGATTTTTAACACCTTTCTTTAAGCGTTATAGGTCACAATTAAAGGCAAAAACGCTAAAAAAAAGACGAACAATTAATGGATTACGGTGTTACGCTACTGCGCTAATTGCGTTACTGCACTTGTATATTTCCCGAAGAAAAATCGTTAAAGTCGTTTGCTTAAATCGTTTTTGTTCTAATAAAAATGGATTTACACGGCGCTTAGCACGAGTACGAGGTCACCTCTGGCTCATTCCATTCCTCTCATGTAAAACGATTAATCGCAAGAATTGTAATGGATAGATTTGAAGGCATCAACCCACGAATCTGGGATGCTACGAGTTTCAGGTGGGTTATGCCTAACGGGGTCGTAGATTATGTGGAGAAGGGTGATTCCGTCCATTTCTTCCTAATTGCCGTAAAAACGGCCCGGAAGGTGCGGCTTCGAGCGCTCCGGGGCGCTATTTTCTATAACGAGTTCGATTGGAGCGCGCCAGCCTTGTGCACGCGCCGCATCTTTCGGGCCTGTAATTAGGAAGAAATGGACGGAATCACCCCTGATTCGTGGGGTGATGCTTTCAAAATAACATCTACACAAGATTCAAGAAACAAAAAACCGTCGTCAGGACTGAATGTAGCCGTTTAATCCGTCAGGGATTAAATGTATTTCGTGCATTTCTTAAACTCGGACATCTTCTGTCACTGACATAGTATACCAGCTTACCATGTCAATCTAAGCCGCACCAAATGGGTTTACATGATTCGGAAACATCCTAAGTCTACATAGAATCAGCATCTACCGTAATCATCCACCGTAACTATTTTCTCTAATATTTCTATTAATATAATGTATATTTCTTTAATTAGGGTCACCAAGAAAATTGTTGTAACAGCAGAGCATTCTGCTAAAATCACAGTACACACCATGGGTTCGAACTGCGGCTTTTTTCCGCAAAAATTCATTTATGCTAATACTATCCTTTTTTAAAAGAAAATAGCGCCGGGACACGTAGAAAAGCGGCACGATCCTCAAAATGTCAACAAAGTCAGTTCTTGTCGAAGACTTGGAATCGCTGAAGTTAACATTTTTCGGCAAAAAAAAAGTAAATAAATTGAATCTTTCAAGCATGATTAGTGAGTTCCAAACAGAAAATCAGCAAAAAGAAAAAAAAAAGAAAATATAAAGATTAAAAATTTCACTTTCAGCCTCGTGCCAAAAAGAACCGATTTCTATCTCCATTCCTTCATTTTCTTAATATAATACGATATGTAATATATTGTACTACATTATGAAAATGATATAATATAGTACGCAATACAAAGAATACCAAGATTCTCAATAAATCCACTCGTCAGAGTAACCCAGGATCAATTAGGCCTATTTTAACAAAATAAAATAAAAGAAATTTATGATTAATGAGATCTAAACGGGAAACCAGCAAAGAAAAAAAGAAGGGAAAAAGAACAAGTACTCCTCGTTTCTATGTTCCCAAGTTTTTTAAAATTTCGTATTTTTTCTCTCCATATGAATTTTTTGTAAATTCGACCGAATAAAAGTGTACAAATTGAAGAACTAAAATGAAACCCTGGGAATTCGTACTGTGACTTTTTCACACCGCCTTACTCTTCCACTTTTCACCGACTTCTCTATAGCAGCAAAGCGTCTGTGCTCATCTAATCCCTGAGGCTACTTCCTTTGGCACTTAAGAGCACACGTCTTAGGCGGCGCAGAAGAGTTGAGAGGTTTGAGCCACAAATAAACATCTCCAACGGGGATGCTACGGAGGTCAGAGACGTCCAAAATAGAAATAAATAATGAATAAATCGTAGATCAGACATATGATAACCAAAGATGAACAAAACGAGGAGAAATTCGTATGAAAAGCAGGATTGTGTGCGAAAAATTCCAGGAATCTAGAAAAGAAATAGTTTTAGGTATGTGTGAGGCATGTATGGTACATAAGGACCAGAAAATTTTCTACGTACATAAATCTCCAACGGTAAGTCAGAGCTAGTAAAATGCTTCAAGTTAACTTTATTCGAGACTGCATAACATTAGGTTTGAAACAATAGTGAAAAGGTAAAGGACAATAAGGTAAAATCAACACTACGAAGAAGAAGTCAATAAATAGAGTATTGCAAAGTGACAAACAAAAAAAACGAAAGGGGAAAAAAAAACAACAAAAAAAACGTAGTGAGGAAGAGCATACAAGTTTTAACGCAATATCAGAAAATTGAAACCTAACGTGAAAGAAATTTTACTGGCTTAATGTTAAGAATAAATGAGGTAGTTAAGGAAAGTAACTAAGGTAAAGTTAGAAAGTACAAAATCAGAAATCGGAACGAAACAAAACACCGAAAGTCGGAAGGAATGCTATTTACGCAATATTACGTCCCAAAACGGTAACTCTTCCTACAAAACGTGCGAGGAATTCTTAGAGAAATTCGGAATCTCTCCAATGATCATTACAAACCACCAAAATAATGAATAAATAATGTCTGCTCCTGCACCGATGCTACAGTAACCCATCAGCTAGATGGGTAATAATAAATTGTTTAA
This sequence comes from Necator americanus, assembly GCF_031761385.1. NCBI lineage: Eukaryota > Metazoa > Nematoda > Chromadorea > Rhabditida > Ancylostomatidae > Necator > Necator americanus. The sequence goes on along the minus strand of NC_087374.1, from coordinate 34,140,307 downwards.
GAGCTTTCCAAATTACTTTTTTTTTCTCCTCACAAGCAAGTAAATGGCAGACAATTTCAAACAAAAAGTAATTGTGAACTGTACTTTATCACGCGAATCATGATTACAACCGTTCCCCACGTTTTCAAATAACCATAAATTTTATAGGTCATAAAAAACTTTGTTGAACTGCCAAATACGCAGAACATGTTTTAAAAAAATTCAATTTCATTAAATGTTAGACTATGGCTAGTAGTAAACGAAAAAACATTCTTTAAAAAAGTACTCGGTGAAACAAGTTCTACACGATTTTGCATGAACCATGCATATTTGCTGGATATAAACTCAAACAACAACAACACCAACAACGAAATGATTCCAATGATTAGCTTGATAAAAAGAAATTTAAAAAAGCTTCGTAAAAAAACGATCGCTGCATGAAAAACACAAAGATTTCACTTCGACCCTTTCATTAATTTCGTACAAATAGCAAGAAATATGCATGTTTTGCGCATCGTTTTTGCATCATACAAAAATCGTGCAAAACGTAAGTGGAGAGTTTTGAGCAATAACACCACACAAACACACCAACCTGATATAGTTCGCACGCCACCACATGAGGTATTCGCCGAGTCTGGGCAATGATAGAACAAAAAACGCCGAAATCAGAATAAATGTATCTGATGCTGATAGGACAGCCAAATACCAGTTGATCGATGAGGATGACATGAGACGATGTGTGAATATACGTACAGAGGTGAGATTAGCGCATAATCCAAACGTAATGATTGGCAATGCAACCAAGCCCAGAAGTATACGTTCGGGGAATTCGTAGAATTGATATTCGTAGTGACATGCACACGATGTGTTCATCACCGAGCACATCTTTTCGCTTGATGAGGCGATCGCATCATCGAACGTCGACGTGCTCACGTTCACCATCGATCAGATCAGGGTGAGTTTTTTAGTTGATAAAATTACAGATGATGAATTAATGTAAAAGTACGGATAGAGACGGTGGTGAACGATTAGAAATGGGCGGTCTCCGGATAGCGTTCAGCGTAGCGTCGATCTCGTAGGTATTTCACGCTCACCAGTCTACCTGAAATATATATGCGTTTAGTTTATGTCTTCGACAACCGAGCTGGTCGAGCTCAAAAAGACGACGACAATGTAGGCGTGGTTTGCAGTGATTGGGAAAGCGATGGCAATGGAAACGAACTAACGAAGCGTGTGATTACTTTTCGAGATTCTGACACTAATACTTATGCCTGTCTGTTAGTAACTATTGCTAAAAATCCATCTAACGACTCTCAAAGGCACACTTCTCCTTTATGAACTGATTTTCAGGGATTTTTTCCCTTTATCTCAAGAAGAGCACAAACGAGAAGCCGAAATCTGAAGAGAATATATGTCATATCCAGCTTCAAAAAGTGCATATTTTTCATGGCGGTGGTTGAATCACTCTGAAAAATGACTGCTGGAAAACGCCTTTCTGTAGGTAGAATAGAATTAAATTTCCTCTTTTTGGAAGATTTAAAGGTAGAGAGCAGAATACAGAATTGATCCTGTTAGGATCTTGCTAACAATGGAAGAAGATGGGAGTGTAGCCTACGACTGTGACCATGACCACGCCCAATTCCACTTAGGAAGTAGTAAAAAAAAAGCGTGAGAAACAGCCTCAGTTGCACCCGTGTTCCCAACTATGCAACTTATTACGCGATAGAACGCAAGCAATTTCGTCGTCGTTCAATGCCAACAATCCAACCCAACATGCCAATAGAACTAAAACAACCAAGAAAAGGAGTTCCATCTGCACAATCGCGGACGCGTTGCGGATTGCCATAATCCTACTACCCGTAATAAGTTGCATCGTTGGAAAAAAGGTGCAACTGATGCTGTTTTCAACTTTTTTTCCCTGAACTAGTAGAAAAAAATGATCATGCCCATATTCGTGAACTACATCGTTACCATCATCTATTAAATCGTATTCATAGGTATTAAGCATTATTAGTATTAAGTGTTCTAATAATAGGTATTAATAGTAGGTTCTGCTATCCTAATCTATTAGGTTTTCGCCCTCTTAAATCTTTCTTAAATATCCCAACAGCTTCAATTTGTTGACACGCTGACTTCACAGATCATTTTGTACCGACATATCCCTGCTTGCAGATAAATAATAAAAGTATCCTTCATTTTCTTGTCTCGTTTCATCGAAAACAAAAAAAAAAAACGCATCTACAAAGTCGTAATGATTGCCACACCCACAAAACCTATAGTAATTGAACTGACCAAGGACATATGTACATATAAACATGTCAATTACACTTTAATGGAAAAAAATGCGATTTTTTTTCTATTTTGCACTTATACGAACGCTCGGAAGGAAGCACACCCTAAGGCAATTATTTCAACGAAGAAAAAAAATGGCGTTCAAATTAGCAAAGGATGGCAAGAAAGGACTTTAAAAAGACGAGTATAAAAAAGGAAAAGACGTAAAAAAGAGAATTGAAAAAGAAAAAATAATCTAAAGAAAGTGCAGAGAATGAAAAAAACGAAACGATAATTATAACACCTAAAAAAAGCATCTGATCGAAAGTCACTGCGAAACTGAGAGAAATTCACAATGGAATTTCGAGGATTAAAATGCGGAAAAAACCAATTGCGAAAAGCACCGTCCCAGCTCTACCGTATTCGCTCAGCGCATCTTACGATAATTGCAGTTTTTCTCTTCATTTTTCACATTCCTACGATCACAGCGCTTCAGCATCAAACCAACGTTTTCACACAGTTATCTTCACGAGAACCATTATTAGTCGCTTGTGCTTTCCATACATTTTATAGCATCATGTCGAACAAACGCATTATTCTGACAGCCGACATTCAAAGATAGTGGATACCGCATCTTTTCCACAAGATCCTCTGCAACAGCAAAAGAAAAAAAATGCACGACAGTTGCAATATTTGCAGGTGGCGGAACAATTACTTCGAACGACTTTTTTTCATCAACACTCATGAGGTTCTGCGGCAACTGTTGAGCTAAATATACTGTTCTGCTGGGAAAAAAAAACCAAACAAATGTTTTGTTTTCTTAATCGAATTGTTGCTCTTTGCATTTCATCGCTTTGTTCGCTGCTATGCTTGGGACCTTAACTAAGCAAATTTTCACAGACATAAACTGTATACTTCATTTTTCATGGCGCAAGAACATTCATACGTAACGGATTCTATTCTTCGAAATTTCACTACCCAATTCTGTTCAACCACCTAAGGAACAACAAGAACTCGCTAAAAAAAGTAAGGATAGTTGAAAGGGGTGTTTCAGTTGGATAGTAGTCTACACATCTTTCCAAAATATTTAGCAAATTTTTCAACAAATTTGCTAAGAAAATCAAAGCGAGAAAATGCTTCATTAGCGCTGAGGATGATTCTGGAAATCAGTGCACGTTCAATACACGCGGTAGGTGTTGTTTTGGTGTTTGTATTTTTATTTTTTCGTTTGTGTTTTGTGTTTTTTTCTTGTGTTTTCAGTGAATTTAGCCATACATGTTCCACATGAATCCGTTGAGTAGGTGAAAGCGATCGCGTTATCGCTCTTACCGTATCATTTTCTTCGTGGTCAGCGTTTCATCTGTTTAATGGGGGGACGCTATTCTGGTTAGGTGACTCAATTTCCCATAGTCGTAAGGAGGGTGGATCTCAACTAGCTCCACGCTAGTGCGAATCGTGCTAAGCCGGCGCTGTTTCGCAGTCTTTCCAGCACATCTAGGTCCGTGACAAATCTTATGGAGAGCAGACGTGAGCGTACCATCGGAAAGGAATTTCATCCATCTTCTCGACTACAGAGGCCATCCCTCTGCCGGATGTCATCGTAGCGGATGTTGTCGTTGTGATCATCATCGCGTTACTTCAGATAGTAGCAGTCTCGTTTACGTCTCTCGACATATACTGATTTCTTCTGATGCTGAGACGTACCATAAACCTTGCTACTTTATCCCCGAAAGTTGTGTTTATTGCTCCAGTCCTTCTTTGTCTTGAAAAGCACCAGGACGACATCCGCGCAGAGCAGCTTTCATACTTCCGAAGATCGTTCTAGCATCAATGACGAGTATGGAGAGAGGGCTGGGCGCTGGTGCAGGCACACCGAGATGGGTAGCTCGGCCGAAAGCCTGCAGCGACATGCACAGTGCAGTTCGTGGAAAAGTTTCGCCAAATAAATTATTTACATCTAACAGATGGCAATCTATGCCATTCGCCAAGCGACGTAGACAGAAACCGGAGGTAACCGCGGTTAGTATCCACAAAGTTAGGAATGATCCAATTCTCAATGGTCACGTGTTGTTTAACTTTTTTCGTATTCTGTATTCTCTATTTTTTTTTTTCATGTTTAAAGGCACTACTGGAGGGACTCGAGACCACACAAAAGAAACAACCGTAATCTAAGGCTTTGAAATGACTAATGTAATTCATGTCACTACTTCAAAATCTGATTAATTCCGCACAAAAAGCTACGAAGCAAAACAAATTCAAAAGAATATAACCCGCTGAATCTAATACGCCAGCTTGTATCAGAAACCTCCATAACAAAAATCCTCTCTTTTTCTTTTCTCTCTATTCCTCTCTTTTTTGTTACGCAACGACCGAACACAACATCATATCTGGCTAACATCATAACCCCTTCAAAAGCCAATAGAAAAGATTTTAAGTTGAAAGACCAAGTGAAGCCCCTTCAAACAATGTCAACAAAGTCAGCCATTTCCGTTTCTATTTTACGTCAACTGATGGAAAACGTGGGAAACTGTCCATTTCTTTGTCAGAAACGTGAAGAAATGAAAAAAAAAATCCAAACAGAAAAAGTAAATAGATATATGCTGTCATAGTAGAATGCTGGGAATATGCTGGGAATAAAACTGAAGAAACGAGAAGGGAAGGGGAAATTGAGGACGGATGAGTTTATATACTTTTGAAAAAAAAAATTATCGATATCTATACAAGTCCATGTCAATTTCACATATTCATAAGAAGATGTGTAGATTTGAATTTCATATTTATATTTGAGGAGGACGTCTCCAAAGGTTTTTAGCTAACTGACGAATGAAGTGAACGGACGAGAATTAATCAAATTTCACTGCGAGGATCATTTTTGACATGAACTCAAGCAAAAAAAAACTGTGAGATATGAGGAATTGATGAAGACAAACAAGAAATTGCAATATTGCAATCAGGAACAAGAAGAAAATTTTTGTAGGAGCGATAATTTAACTTTTCCGGAGGATTTTTCCTTTTAAGAAAATTCTAAATCTAAAAAAAACCTGCAAATTGTGAAATAATCTTTGTCTCGAGTGTGTACATAGTCACACCTCGTATCCATTCCTATCCGGGAGATCATCCCGGATTAGCTAAGCGTATTTTCTGAATATGCTTCGCATTTCGTGAATACATCGATAGTGAACTCGTAGTCACTCAAGTCATGTCAGCTTTTTAAAGTATGCCAGTACATTTTACGGTGCAGTAATCATTTTACATTTTTTTTTATTAGGCATTTTACGGTGCAGTCATGATAACTCAAAATTTATGTATGACAACGACCATCAAAGCCCAGAAAGGTGGTACGTCACAGCTTTGAGCTTTATTTCTAGTCCATACCATCATTTATGGTTTTATGTAAGCCAGAACGGAGTCCTTTTTAACTGCACGTCATTCAATACATCAACTTCTTGACAAATCACCATCGATAGAGAGAAAGAGATCCTTCTAAAGGACATCTGTCTTAGTTCTCATAAATTTCTCAGCAGAACCACTTCTGCAAGTTCATTTTGGACTCCTTTGTAAACAACATTCTAGCTAATTACGTTTTTTTCTCTCGAAAAATCATCACTGACAAAAAAAAAAGTAAATATGAAATGAAACTAGGATTTTTCACATTTCATAGGAAAATAAGCATAAAGTAAACATAACAATCAATTTTATGGAAATTTGAAGTAATATTTTGGCGTATGTACGCTCTCATATATATGTAGTGGAGGTCGTAAAGATTGTACGGTAGCAGCTTACCATGTTATTTGCTTTAATCCATCAAAATAATAAAAGCCGAAATGTTTGGCGAGAACCAATCTTTTTAAGATCCCTAAAGTACACTAATTCAATTCAGAAGACAAATACATAAAAGGATAAAGTGCACAGCGTTGAACGATTCCCTTTGGGGATCCGATAATCCGTGTTCGATTTCAATTTAGATTCGTTTGAGGTATATAAATGCACCCTACAGAAATGGGTCCGAAATTCACCGTTTCCAGAATAAAAATATGTACATATAAATAATAAAAATATAAAATTAATAAATATCGTAATCATAGAATAAATATTAATATTACTAAATAAAGTTAATAAATAATTATTACTAAGTTATATAAATAATAAAATGAAAAATTAATAAATATTAAGATTACAAAATAAATGTTAATAAATAATTGTTAATAGATTATATAAATAATAAAAATAAAAATTAATAGGTATTAGAATTGTAAAATAAATATTAATACTACTAAATAAAGTTAATAAATAATTATTAACAGTTATTAACAGAACATTTAGCTTCGTTCAGGGCATCCCCGATCAAATTACCGGATATACGGACAAGGTAAGGAGTTGAAATTCGAGGAAAAACAGTTGACGTAACCGTGTCATTAATTGAGCTAATGAAGTACCTACATATTTCTAGATAGAGAAAACAATTAGAGAAGAGTTGTAATCACCGGACGGAAAAGCCTTTCGTAGAAATTTCAAGAACTCATTAGCCAGTCGTCACTAAAAATACCTCCCGTTTAAATGCTTTATTGGAACTTATCCTATATTTAGCGTACATAGTAAGAGCATTTTAGAAAAATCTAAAATAGTTCCAATAGAATATTCAGAGTGATATTTTAAGAAAATGGAGAAATACTTCCGGAGAAAAGATTTCGTTTCAGAGAAAAACTTAGGAAATACGAATAGGAAATTGAATGTGATTCAAAAAAAAAAAAAAGAAATGGCGGCTGGAATGTTTACGGTAAATGTCAGAGGTAACCGGTGAGCTATTCTAACTCTTTCCGCTATACCATTGGAAATTGAAAATTCTATCCGTTTGCAAGAAGCGTAATTACTATTTTTAAACAACAAACGGATAAGGAAACGAATATCTTAGTAATCTTTTTCATTATCCTTCTGTATGTTATAAAGAAACAAGGTTACTATTAAGAAATGAAACGAAAAAAAAATCGAAAACAAAAACCATAAGGGAATGAAAAGACGTTTCAGAGAGATGAGTTGACAGAAAATAGCGCGGAGAGTTGCCATTTTCCTGATTATCAATAATAATCGCGATTTCTGGGAAATACTGAAACAGAAATAGACATCCGAGAAAACATCCGAATAATATCAGCACTGACGGAGAAACCCCGAAAAACAGAGGACTACGAGCGGTCAGATATCTTAGTATTCCCAACTATTGAAAGAAAATTAATTAGCCAGAGAGAAAACAACGTGAGCACAGCCATGGATCGGATGTACATGACACATTACTGAGAAAGGGGCAGTTTTGAACAGCGAAGACGGGAATTTCGGTCTCAGCCAACTAATCAAAAGTGGGAGAATCTGAAGCTGACCACAAGACCACAAAAATGCTAAATCAGTTTAAGAAAAAACCTCAAAAAGAGGTGAGATTTAAAAAAAAACAATTTATTCGTACTCGTGAAGGAGAAATAAACCATTACAGCGATTTCAAACAATGAAAGTTCCATGATATAAATTTTCGGAACCTTATTCCACTAAAATCTCCACTCAGATAGATTCCAAAGGGGAACAAACTGTCATGCCAGGAAAATAAATGAAGAAAAGAAAAACCAGCAAAAAAAAGGAAAAAAGGGATCCACAACGAGATAAAGACATTAAGATTTATTCAATTTCATCCTCTACAGCTAAATGAGCATTCAGTTCCAATCCTTTAAGAAATGCAGATAGAGTCAGTCATTATTTTCCGGTATTTTTAATACCCAAAAGTTCTGATCCATGGCGAAAGAAATGTGATTGATTTCAATCTATCTAGCAGAAAAATCCAAAATTTTCAAAATTTCTCACGTGAACTTTGCTAATGAAACAAATAAAACAAAACAAAAACAAATAAACACTATTTCATGATTTCTGGAAATGTAGAATCATTGAATGAAAGATTCGAATAATTTATTCAAAGAACAGTCTGACGTCACTTCCGGATGTTTACCACCGCCGATCAACAGAAGTTATGTACACATTAAAAATTTATGAAAATGCAAATACATATATATGTGATTGGTATGCGTGCGTGTGTCTCTCTGCACAACACATCAAACATCTTTTCCTTCTCATTTCGCTGCTATCTTTGGCTCCTCCTCTCATCACTCTCGGCTCACTCTGCTCACGCTCATAACAACACGTATACGCCCACAGGCAACATGAAGGTCAAAAATAGAATGAGAACGAGAAAATAGAATCCAAAAATTGTGGAGTGGTGGTCGGCGATTTGGTTCGTCTCCTCAGAAAATTTTTAACTCTAAGGAACGAAAGGGAACTGTGCTAAAATAGAAGCCGGCGATAATTTTGGTGTAAATTCTGGAGCCGGGAGATTCCTAACTAAGGTAACTGCACAACTAATAAGCTTGCAACGGCGTCGAATGCTCAATGCTGAAAGCTGTCCCGAAAGGCGCAGCTGCACGAGAGAAATACATCTTGCACGCAAGGTTCGTTAGGACAGAGGTATAGAGAATCAGAATTAAATCTGGGTAAAAAAAAAAGACATCAGCGTGCAAAATAACTAGGTGCAACACTTTTTTCACCCACGTTTTTCCACTTTTTTTGCAAACTTCCAGAAAAAGATCCTCTTTTCCTCTACTCATGAGTCTTCGAAGCTGCACTCACTACTATCATACATAAATTCCACAAATTTTTTGATAATGCCTCTCTTTCATGCGCCTGCAGACGATATATAGAGCCAAGAAAAGAAAAAAGAAGAAGAAAGCGCAGAAGCGCTTAAAGCGATAAAACTTCGAAATACGGACCTTCGATCGATAGCTGTCAAAATTTCATTCTCACAGAGGATTCAAATCCGTATAGAAAAAAAAACTTGCTCGAAATTTGTGAGAAAATGCAGTCCAGCTCTCGGAAACCCTGTCGGAAGGAGGGATTTACTTCCTACGAAGCTTAGAGGGCTCCGCCCAAATTCCCACTAATCTCATCATCGAATACAAGCCTGTGTCTGAGCTGCTGGGCACATTCCAAATAAGGAAATGTTTTTGCACTGCAAATGCAGAAAATATGCTTTGCTCGTATGATCGAGAATTGAAGGGGATTCGGTAAACTCGTCCACAGGTCAGATCTCATTGAAGATCTGCTGGATTTGTTCCGATAGATCAGGTTCAGTTTCCTCGACTACGAGGTTACCCAGGATTGGTTTGTCTTATTATTGGTATGTTATTCACATTCGTCTGAGAAGATATCCTCGGACAAAATCCTTACAAAGAGGACAAAAGGAAAAGAAATACAAGGGATTCTTTCTGGGTAAGAAAAAAAGCGTCGACTTAAACTTGTACTAATAAGCCAGTTTTTTTTTTCAACGGAAGGGATCAATAAGGCTCACGAAACAACGCAGAACAAATCGGTTTCTGCTTTTTTTCCTCATAAGTTTTCAGAAAGCTGATTTAAGCGCATCTACAATCCCTGATACGTCTGGTAATTTAGCTGAAGCAAGTTTTATGGCAGTGTTATTTTGAGGAAATAAAAAGCTGAAGGAAGTCAAAAAAGTTATCACTCTAATGACGTCCTACAGCGAATAATGAGTGGGAAATCCAATTCATTAAAAGGTTGGCGTTTTTTGCTTCTAACGCAACATAACTGCACAAGTTCAAACATTCCTCCCAGTAAAGGATAACAGATAACGTACGTTAAACGTAACGTACGTAACGTAAAAGATAACATAGCTGCGATAATGGGCAGCCGGACCCTCAGGTAAAGGTGATCTACCTCACGGCATGCAGCGCAAGTGGTGAAGATTCCCTCGCCAAAGGTCCAAAAGTAAAGGCGGTTATTTCACCAACCGTCCAAAAGTGAAAGGAATTGGAGCACCGAGCTCAGACAATCGCATGCGTGGCGTACAGGGCGTTGATCAATCGCTTTGGGAATCCCCTACGGGTTCTACCTCAACCCAGAATTGTTTGAGGTTTAATAACGCGTGTGCGGACTTGTGACGGGCGCAAGCCAATGTGTCAAATCAGTGTTTTTATCCCAGCAGACAAGTCTGGCACCAACGTATCGACCTTAAGGGATGAAAGGCTTGGTGAGCACTAGAGCGGATTCGAACCTCCGATCGATCGTGCAGACAAAAAAAAGGACCTCTACATCTTCAATTAATCCGATATTCTCAAAGTTCAGACAAATTTTAGAAATGAATAAATATAATAATAAATAAATAAATACAGCATCTGGACCGTATTCATTACTTGTCTTCGCGTAGATGAGGCTTGCCGTTTTACCCATTGAAATAGAAATATATACTATTGAATCCAAATTCTCAAGTCTTAGTGAGGATTATCCACCATACCTACCCGTAACCTACAGAATACGGTCACATGGATCCACTACAACACCGCTACGTCCCAAAATCCGTCGCAAACCGTCGGAATTCTTGGAAGTAGTCAAAATTAAATTTTGAAAGTACCATTCAAAAGTAAATGAGTTGCTGATTTCAAATATACTTCGAGAATTTACTTTTGACAAATGTGTGGCCTGAAAACGGGCAAAGTTTCCTCAAGCCCCGTTAATTACTTTCACACCGCAATCCTGCCATTGGCATATCCCGCGGATACATATACATGGAAGGAAGGGGTGTTCATAGGATTTCCGTTTATTTCTCGAAATTGGACAAAATGTTTATTACATTCGTAATCAGGAGGTTATTTAGAGCATTTTGGTACCCCACATGTAGGTTGTTGGTTCGAAATTTCCATTCTCTTCAGAAATTCACGAAAGTGAAGAAATTCAGGATTGCGGTGTGAAAGTAATTAATGGGGCTTGAGGAAACTTTGCCCGTTTTCAGGCCACACATTTGTCAAAAGTAAATTCTCAAAGTATATTTGAAATCAGCAGCTCATTTACTCTCGAATGCTACTTTCAAAATTTAATTTTGACCACTTCCAAGAGATTTGCGACGGATTTTGGGACACAAGTTAGTAGCGGTGTTGTACAGACCTGGTTACCCGCGTTTGGTTACTTTTTAAACGCAAAATGATATAGTTTCATTCGATTTTCAACAGAGAACGATAGAAATAGAGAAAAAAGAGATAAAGGATACAAAAAGAGAGGCAGAAAGCAATAATTTGCTTGGTTTTCCTTCTATAATACGTTGTTATGCCAACGTTATTAGAAAGAAAGTATAGGATAAAAGTGAAAACAAATTGAAATTAAAATAAACCATAAACCGTGCCCTTTTAGTGGATTCTTATACAAACTGTAAACAAATAATAGAACAAAAAATAAAATAAAATAACAGAATATTTCTTCAAAAAAAAACTGAATTTGACGTAAAACGCTATGATACTGTAGAGAAAGTGTATTATCAAGGTGAAACGTATATAAGCACTTAACATGAAGCTCCACCCATAAAGCAAGCATCATAGAACGTTCAATTAGAACGTGCTCACCAACGAACCACACGATTTTCACACTGGAAACATCCACTAAAAGGACACCGTAATATCCCCCGGGGATTTCGTGTTAATTCCTTGCTATAGAAATTTTTTTTTTCAAAAAAAAATCCTTGACACTATCACAGGCCCTGTCCCTTTTTTCTACACATATAATTCAGTTCTCTGAAGTTTAATCAAGTGTCATTTCAACTGTATCGTAAGTTTAACATTTAAAATAATGCAAAAAACCCCATAATGAATGGCTCCGTAATTGTCTTCCTGTCACATTTTTTTCTTTGGTACTCTAAACGATATTTTCGCAATATCGTTTCTATGAAAATATAAAATGACCTTAAAACTAAAGGCTAAATAGAGCGCCTAAGGAGCTTCAGAGCTGTGAGGAGCTTGTGAGGAGCTGTTTGTCAACAAGGAGCCGCATACATACCAGGCAGCTATAAATTCACTTGCGTGTCCCTCGAGACCGCAACGAGCGCGCGACAACTGCCACAACCGACAGAAACGTCTAATTCACAAGAATTGTATGCATCTTCTGGCAGGGAAAACACCCAAAAAATCGTATACGAACGGAACCTCCCATAAAAAAAAAGAAAAAGCATGACTGTGCACGATTGGTTCACGCAATTATACCTATCAATGCAGAGAAAAACGTTCATGTCTCGCTCGGAACTGAATGGAGGAAAAAGAAAGAAAACACTGCAAGAAAAAATGGAGCAGTGTGGACTGGAGTATCCTAGCCCTACCAGCCCATTTGGCCAAAACGAAAAAAAAATAATTCCAGTGACATGGTTAGAAACCACTCTCTTCCAAGGAAAATCTGTATGAAAAACGAGGTTTTCTCTGGGTAAAGTAGCCTTAGCAAAGATTTCTATTTTGAAAAAATAGAGGACCACTGAAAAAAATTAAATTTTTGGTATTTTTGCACTGTTTTCCTTAGAAAAATGATACTAATAGAGTTCTAATGGAGTATTCATGAAAGTAATTTCTCTTTTCTTTTGTGTTCATTTCCAAGGATCTCTGTAAAACTGTTTCTAATTTGTTATTTAATATCTCATTTTAAGTTTAAATTGTTTTATTTCCAATTAGGACGAACAAATATCGTATCTGATTCGGAATAGATTGCACGGGCACGAAATTCACAAAACAAAAAATCAGAAAAAAATTGTGGTTGGTTCTATTGTTGAATATTGACCTTATTAGGTACTTAATTAATGTTCCCACATGCAGATCTCATCAATGAATAAACAACTAGCTATTTCCATCAAATTTATAAATATTTAACATGTAATTGGACAAAATAAGCGGTTATCATCGAAAAGGAGATGTGCCTTCCATAAAAATCGCTCCATCGCCTTCAACAGAAACCCCTAACCTTTAAGATTCTGTATCTAATCTGTACAAACAGAGGTTCTCTCAGGAATAAGTTGTTTTTTCCCGCTACGTAAAAAAATTAGCCTCTCAGTCGAAAAAGATTCGTTGATTAGGAAAGAAGGACGAGAATAGCAGCCCGGATATCCTGACACCAACGCTGATGTCCTTCAGAATAGACGAACTCGAGAAGTGAAAATTTCTTAAAAAGTAAAAAAAATAAAAATTCGTAGGAGGTGAGGAGATAGGCAGTGGTATCGACACCTTGCGACAAGCCTTAAGCGGGATAAGCCAGAAGGATGTGAAATCGACAGTATAATCCTCATTAGACTAAATTATATGGGAAATAAACAAACAAGCAAAATCCAGCAATCCGAAGCGAAGAGTGGATATTATAGAAAATCCTATACGCAAAAAAATTCGCGAATTTAAACAATTTACAGAACGAGCCGCAACGCAGCCGATGGGGTGCTCACATTCAAAGCATTGAAAATTTTCTAACATGCGTCATCTCGGACAACTGTTTCTGCAGCTACGCAGGAATATTCAGCTTGTTATCGAATACATAACGGCCGAGTTGGATTCAGGGAAAACATTGACAACGTTGAGCTCCGCCCTAAGCGTTTTATCTCAGTAAGCAATAACAATTCAGCGTTTCCCCTTGGCCAGAAAAAAAAAGTGTAATTCATAGTCTCTTTTTCCTATTCTGATTTTACGTAGGTGTCCTGACATCAATGCAATTTGATGTTTTATATGAGAAAAAAACAACACTCACCTACGTCTCTTCTAATTCGATCATGAAAAGTAGATTTCGAACAATCTCGAAGATAACAAACCACAAACGCGTCAACAAAACCCGGTCCCTTCAAACAGGAAATGCGTTGCATCCGCGCTAACGAACTCTTTAGGATTGGCGAGTAAAAATATGCGCTGAAGGTCTTGACGTTGACTTTACACACTCACACACACACACATAAACAAGAGAGGAAAAAATCCATAAGAAAAAAAAGGAAAAAGAAATAGATAAATCTTAAGAGGGGAGCATGAATTCAATCCTCAACAACATCTATCGAAATCTTAGTAAACTGTTTTTAAATACTATTAGAAGCCTTCTATACGAAATCCCATTGAAGGATTGGATGAATTTTGTTTCTGGGTGCTGAGGGGGGATTTTCTCATTCCTCACAACTCACATGACAGCCACTTGAACAACATATCCGTAGATTGTTTGTATTATACTTTCTCTTGTTTTCTTAGCTATGGAATATCGCGAACAATGGAACTGGCAGCAAATAGTTGAGAAAAGTACGACCAGGTCATGTAATTCTAGGCACCCTAAACCCTTTCTAGTCCTAGGGATCCTGAAATATTTCTAGTTCTAGGAATCCTAAAATCTCAATTTGTCGATTTGTTTTTTCTCCAGAAAAATACCAAAACCTTGTGAGAATTTTCCATTTTTCCGTACTCGTTTTGTTCCGGAAGAGCTCAAATGTGCTGAATCGGGATTTGAAGCGTATTTTTCACGGTTTTCTTTTTCTAAAGCAATATTGCATGACGACTATATACGTATGTATGTGAATGAATTTGTGCATTAATCATCAACTAATATATTTGTGGTTGCATGGGATCCAAGAAAGACGGAGGAAAAAACTTATTAAATACCAAAGAACCATCTAGAAACACGTAGCAAAATGTATATGATAAAGAGAAATTTTTGCTACAAAAATACTATTTCTTTCATCAATTTTTGTTCTTTTCCTCTGTCCGATCGACAACGCAAAAAAACAACAGGAAACAATTTGAAGTCATAACATACGCATCTACAGTCTCATTCTCTACATGTTTTTTTTCCCCTCAGAATTTTCTCCCCTCAAGGGAGGAAATTGCCATCGCCTGATATACTCGTTTGCCTGTCATTACTCTTTCATGTAGTTCAAACGTTCTCATGAAACATCGGCATACTTTTGTTTATGTTTTCTAAAAGCCGAAACGTCACAGCGAAAGAAGGTCCCATCTAAAAAAAAACTTTGAAGGCACACTGTTAGAAAACTTTCCGGCGTAATTTTCTACTGTTCACCATTCGTTGAGAATGCAGGATACGCTCTCTTGGGGAAAATCAAATTTATCTCGCCGGTATCCATGAAGCAACAGAATTTCTCAAACTCCTGCATGAGCAAGGTCTTTTCATTTTGACTTTTCACTTTCACCAAAAAATTTCACTTTTCCATAGATCACAGGCAAGCTAAATCTCCAACAACAACCACACTAAAAGTTGTGTTGTTCAGTGTTTTTTTTTCAGCTTAGGATTTCTTATCTTTTTCTTGAGAAAAAATCCAGTTATGAAAGCAGTTAGCCGGAATTTCGCCATTACTACAAGTTTTTTTTTGATGTTCTTTCCTATAATTGGTTATTATTCTCTTGTTCGCCAATCAAAGATGAAAAAAAGTAATCGAGCAGTCCCGCTCGAGGTCCCACCAACCGTTCGCCCCGAGGTCCCTAGCAGACTGACTCGTTCGTTCAAGGTTATGTTGGTCACCCAAACCTTGGTAATCGTTGTTCTACCGTACCGTTCTGGACAAATGTAGGAAAAGAGCGATATCGCTCGCGGATTTCTCAGCTTTTGCAGCATTTTTTATGGTGGAATGTTAGGAAGTGAGAATCTCATTGTAGATTTTGAAGAATATCCTGTGAACCCGGTACAGAGAAGAGCAAAAAGCGCCAATTTTGCTCTACAAAGTTTAGCTTTAATTCTAGGGAGGCCTATCCTTTCTTGTTTTCGTTAACGACACACCTATCGGGCATTTTCATGCATATATAAATGCGGTCTTTCAACTCCACCTATTCAAAATGTGCAATAATTTTCATTTTTTAACATGTCACCATAAAAATTACATCTGTCATAACACATTTCATATCCTCCGCCGAACCAACCATTTCTAAAGCTTTAACTGATTTCTATAAAATCATTAGTGCCTCCAAAAAAAAAACCTTGCCTAGTAAAAGCTGGCTGCCACTTCTACCTACTCTCCCATAAATTCGACAGCAAGGAGCTGTTTATAGGGTTTGAGGGTGCTCTTTTGACCGATTTAGGAACGCCACGACACTTTCTCATATGGTTTGTGAGGAATGACTACAAAATCACAGTACGAAAAAACAAGATAACAATTTCATCAATCACTAGAGAGGGAAAAGGCCTCAAAGTAACTTTCAAAAACATGTTACACATCTCATTACTCGAGAATTTATCTAAATTTTTCTGTCTCTAAAAAGAAAAAAACACCAATCTGAGGTGGTACAGGTTTCAGGTGGAGTATTCGTATACGGCATAGTAGATTATGGAGAAGTGGGTGATTCTGTCCATTTCTTCCTAATTCCCGTTGAAAACGGCCCGCGTGCACAAGGCTGGAGCACTCCAATCGAACTCCTTGTAGAAAATGGCGCGCCGGAACGCCCGAAGCGCGTGCACAGGGCTGGCGCGCTCCAATCGAACTCCTTGTAGAAAATGGCACGCCCGAACGCCCAAAGCCGTATCTTTCGGGCCGGTTTCTACGGCAGTTAGGAAGAAATGGACGAAATCACCACCCTCCTCTTAAGCCACGATCCCGTATACGAATACTCCACCTGAAATGCGTACCACCTCAGATTCGTTCATTTTATGTTTTCATGTTATGTTATGTTATTATTTTCATATTATGTACGTTTTTGTTTCACGTTCGTCAAGTAGATGTTCTTTGAAACAATAATCTATACTTATTGGAAACTTATTTACAAAAAAAGACTAAGCAAGGAAATCGGAGACTTCACGACAAAAACAAAAATAATTATGGAAATAATGTTTGAAGAGGTACGTATTTACCCATGGATTCTTTTTTTTTTCAAATCACGAGAAGGAAACAAGCGCATAGCGCAGAAAATACTTCGGCGAAGTTGATCACATAAGAGTGGTGCCGATGGTGGTCAACATCATTGCCAAAAAACGTTGTTGATCTGTGCTCAGCGCTCATCGGTTCACTCGAAACCATCAAAAGCAATCTTACGATTACGCTCGAAAATGAACGAAACGATCACTACGTACGACTGGCGCGGACTCGGATTCGGCAAGACTAACTATCAAAACAACATATTTTGAACGAATGTTACATACATAGACCTCTTCTTCAGCCACGAACGCCATGTGACGTATCTCATATCGACGAACACTTTTCAATAGGTTCACTAGTACCTAACTAGTATTTGACGTAAATTGTGAAATTGTAAAGTTGTAAAATAAATAAGACTGTAAAGTTATTAATATATATTATTATATAAACATTAATTATTATAAAGTTTATTATTATTAAGCTTATTTTCTTATCTATTCTATTCTCAGATTATTATAAAGTTTATTATTGTTAAGTTTATTTTCTTATCTATTCTATTCTCAAATTATTATAAAGTTTATTTTCTTTAAAATAAATTGTGTAAACATTATAGATCATTTTAGTAATTCTAAACGTTATTCAGTGAACAAAAATAGCTCCGAATAAAATCTTTAAAAAAATTACTTCTACAAATTGCTCTAGTGAATTCTAATCGTCTTTTTTTTTTGTTAGAAAACAGAAATGTCATCATCCTCAAGACTCACAAAATTTGACTCACGTTTTTTTTTTCTTTTTGACATGACACTTACAGGTTTGTTTTATTTATTTTTTGCCTTTTGTCCTTATTTCCATCTAAACAAACGTGTAAAATAAACAACTAAATAAATAACTGAATTATGGAATCCCCGAGAAAAATTCTCATGAACGAGACATTCAAAGAAAGTTCCCCTGCGAAATGGCATCATATTGAAAATGAGAGCAGGATTCTTTCATTCGTGCAACCAACCAAAAAAAAATGACAATCCATATTCAACTCTTCTTGATAAATTGAGATATATAATATTCATTCATGTTTCATATTCAAGCATGAGCGAGTGAAAGTAAAGCTGAAAAAAAAAAATAATTCCTAGCAGTATGTATATGGAAACCAAAACTGCTCAAAACGAAGCATGTATCGCTAGTCGCTTACTTTAACAAGTCATAAGTTACAGTATCAGAAACGAAGCATACATTACTTACATACATACATACATATATGCGAACGTCAAGAAATAACATTATTTTTCTTCGAAAAACAAAAATTCCCAAGGCATAAATTCACTTTTAGCTTCGAGATGAGAATTAACTGCATTTAGAATGTCGTACATGTATTTGTCACTAAGCATCTACATAAAGTGAAAAACTTCCGTATTGCTTCGGACATAAATTACGGTAATTCCGCACATCTGCATCGAAACTTTTAAACGATACATTTGATGGCGGGTTTTTGAAACGATTAAATCACTATTTGATAGACATTGACGGGAAACTAAACACTTGACGCTTGAATGTAAACATAAAAAGCTTTAAGGCAAACATGTATTTTTAGCTCTTTTCCAATAACATTCATAGAATTCTAATCTCTACTCTATTTTAACGTATACAAAATTTGGATTTCATTCATTTCAACCTCTTCATCGTCCTACTTTCTTCCAAGAACTTCAGCAAAAAGTTGCTTATTTTTAGTCTCACAGGATACTGTATGTCTAAGTTAGTGCTTCTATGGGTGAAGGAAGATAAATAGAGAACGTTAAATATAGAACTTTCCGCAATCGAAAAAAAAACTTTGTTTGTATTCACGTCATAAAAATCCAGGAAGGAACTCAGAATAGTTAGAAGTTCAGCAAGGAACATTCAGCTCTGCATGAAGAGACCACCTTAACTTTTATTGAGAGAAAAAAAAAACAAGTGTCTTTCTGGAAAAGCGAGCAAGCCTAGAACCGACGTATAACAAGCATGTGCGTAGATTAAGGAAGAAAATCTACATAAACACATGCATTGCAAAGTATTTGATGGTGGAAATCTGTCAGTCACACAACAACACAATGGGGAAGATTCAAAGATCGCTGTCGCACACACACACGCACACACGCCTGCTGTGTACGTCTTTCACATCCGAAAATCTCACCCAAGGAGTATTTTAGCCTTGTCCAGGACACAGATAACTTCACAATACGGATCATTTACGGACATTTCTTCCACAGAAAAAAGTTCCACACCCTCTCAACCCTATTTTAATTATTCCTATTTATTCACATACCCCAATGGGGCACCAAAAAAAGGAAAAAAAGAAACCACACTTCTCTGACTCAGAACATTTTGCAAAAAAAAGGCAAATAAAAAGGACATAAAAATAAAAAAGCAAATAAATTATTGTAGTGAAACCTGACTCAGTCCTTTTAGAATTGTGGTGGGAAACTCTTCAGACACGATCGTTCTCCTACTTCAGAAAGTGAGGATTCCTCTTATGACATCTACTCCCCGAATCCAGAACGCTTAATATTGGCCAGTTTATTTATATCTACAGCTCTACATGAAGAAATAATTTAAATTTCCCCCAAAAATTAAGAAAAATGTAAAATCAATGAGGAATCCTTCATAGATGGTTCAAAACATATCGTCTAACCACAAGCACCGTCTAACCACCTTATTACACTAAAGCTAGACATAGCATTTTTTGGGAGATCTCCAGGATTTGTCAGTATCCGCCGGGAGTTCCGACCAGCACCAGACAAACCATAGAAGAAATTTTTAACATCGAAGACAAAGTTCAAGTAAATGAGAAACGTTAGAGTGCAAGATCGAAGCATTACACTAAAGCGGCGAGTATACGTACATACTACTTACCTCTTCAAGTCCGCAAATACAGAAAAAAAATGCGGTTTCGTGAGCATTTGTTGTTACTAAAGATATCATCCATTCTTCATCGTTTCGGGTGTTTTTTTTTCCTGAGCGCTATCGAGAGCTGCCGGCTTACGTTCAATTGTACACATACACGTGCTTTTCTACTTATCAGTATCATATTGCACTTTCCGGTGATGATTTCAACAAACACGGGGTCGCAAACACTCTTACTGATTGGAGTAGTACACCATCAAGCAATGGTTGCTTGATTGCTTCATGGTGTACTACTCTAAACAGTCTCCCGCATGGTTCTCATACCAGTTCTAATAATCAACGTCGTCAGCATACCGCTTTTCCTCGGACTTGTTGTGGCTTACTTCATTTCAGCAAGGAAGTTGTCGAACAGAGTACATGCAGTTGAAGAAAACACTATGGCCACCATGGACTCAATTCTTGCCATGTCTGTCCCAGTGCAGCTGACCAAGGAGATCAACGCTTGTGCTCTCGAACATGCAAGGAACATGAAGTAGTATTTGCTTTTGAAGAGCTTGTGTATATTTGCGTGAAACTGATAAGACACAACAAGACCAATAAGCGCTTTCCAAAATTATCTGCACTTTGAGCTTTCAAAAACTTTAATAAACTCTTACTGATGTTTTTGTGAACCTTAAAAAAGAAATTCCTCATTACGGTGATCCAATTTCTTATTTTGAATGGCATTTTCCAGAGAAATTATTTTTTTCCATTTCCTACCGTAATCCAAAGAGTAATTTCTGATTCTGCTTCTCTGAAATATTCGCTTTAGTACAAAAAGTACAAAAACAATAAAAGAAACTAAAAGGTACGTCACATGAATTCTGAGCTTCAAGTCCAGAAAAAAACAGCACATAATGCTTTGCACAGACCCCGCTAGTCGGTGAAACTACCCCGCCAGTCGGTGAAACTGGTCAGTTGTTTTCCTTTGAAGGTCTTGCGTGGTGTACTTGGAACAATATCGGGGGTTGGCGAGGAGAGAGGAGGAGTTTGGTGGGATATGCATGGTATCAGAGACCTCGAACCATTTTCAGGTCTTTGAAAAAGACGAGTTTGTCGAAACGTCAGGCCAATAAAGAAGTTTCACCTAAACCTCGTTGGCATAACAAAAAAAAAACATAAATACACTATCAAATGCCGAGGTTTCAAGAAGAGAGGACTTGGAGCTTTGCACAGAGTTATTTTCTTTTATTTTAAACATTAACTTTCTAGCATATGAAAATTCTCCCAAAACTGAAGGGAAATTTCTTATGGGCGAATCAATTTGCAATTAAAGCAGAAGCACACAGTTGACAATATTTAAAAACTCTCAAAAACAGGAATTTTAGAATATATTCGCAAAAAAAGCTTATATTCTTATCGGACCTTAAAAAAAAAGTTCGCAACAACTGCTATACACCATGATAGCCTTGCAAGCAAGTCGAGCAGCAAAGCGGTCGCACTTCCATACCACATAGCTCATCCCAAAAACTCATGACATGACATATGTCGATCATCGCTAAGAAAACCGAACTCTCTTGAGGGATTCTAGACGCAAGCATGAAAAGCACGTCTACATGCTTTTATGAAGAGGCACTTTTATGCATTCGTCACTTCTTCCCAAAGATTCAGAATTTTTGGCGTCATAAGGATCAGAATATAACAACAATACAATACGCTATCAAAAATCATTGAGCAAAATGTGTTCAGGAAGATTGGGTCCCGTAGCTCAACTACAGCTCAGATCCGTGTAAGGAAAGATTTCGTTGAGTTTTGAGAAAAAACCTACAGTATTTAGGATCGGTAGTTCATCGACAGAAGAGGGAAGAGATTCAAATCCGCGTCGTTTTCATCCTGTATCGAAGATTTATCGATTTTACTGTAACTGTCTTTGCTCCGCTTGAAATATAGGAAACCAGATGAGATTTTTCAAGTAGATCAAATTAATCAATCGCAAAAGGTGATATGAAAGCCTATATTTCTTAAATTTTCAAAAGCTAACTTCTAATTTACCCACTCACACCATCTTTCCTGATAATTCTAATTTCTTCTGTACAAAATTCATTTCAGGATCTTGTATTAATTGATAGTTAATATGCTTGAATTGATAACCTATCAATTGGTAATCATAAATATATCATAGATAATCAATTGATTTCGTTTCTACACAACATAATCGAACGGGAAATCATCGTTCAAAAAATTGTGTGCCAGGTCGTTCTGTGATTGGACAAAA
This sequence comes from Necator americanus, assembly GCF_031761385.1. NCBI lineage: Eukaryota > Metazoa > Nematoda > Chromadorea > Rhabditida > Ancylostomatidae > Necator > Necator americanus. The sequence continues at coordinate 34,118,258 of NC_087374.1, read as the reverse complement.
CGTATCCTTGATGGAAGCTATGTATGTGCGAGTCCGCGTGTTCGAGGTGCCTCTTCTTACAGTAATCACAGTCAGACGTCTCATATCACCCTCTGGGCACCTATGAGCCACATAACTCGCATAGTAACATGGCGCTCAGATATCCCAAGAAGATATCGTCGTCCAGCTTACCCAGCAGAGTACAATCCAAATGGGTCAAAAGTCTACAGGGAGCATGAGATCCTGCGCAACCACTATTCGCCTTTTTCTCACGCTGAACTATCCGGATATTGTCGATATCTGAGGACATCGGGATCTGTTCTGACTAGACGTCACGTCACGTAGGATATGGATCAAACTGCGGCTTTACTTTATGGACTCTCTGCGAATTATTGTTGTAGGTCAAAAAGGATGGGCGAAGCTATATTCAAGGGCGACACACCTAGGAGAAGATGCCCACTTTAGGCGATAATATCGATTAAGTGTTAGTAATTTATCAATTAAGTGAAGTAAGCTGGCGTTGTTGATAACGAGTTTGGAAATCCTACTGTTTTCAGTGAGTGTTACCGAATTTCTTACTGTATTAGACATCTTTCACGTTGAAAAAAAAAACTAAAGTACTGAGTAGCGAGAAAAAATTGATATTTCCAGACGAAACGCAACAAACCCATAGCTGCTAAAGGGAGGAGCCTCCTCAGGTGAAGGGGGTCTAACTCATGGGGTGCAGCTCAAGTGATGAGGATCCCTTCGCGAACCGTCCAAAAGTGGAGGGGTCCTTTCGTCGAAAAATGTCCAAAAATGAAGAGGGTCGAAGCACCGGCTCCGACTATCGCAAAGTTTCTACAAACAAGCCAATTTCCACGTATTATCGTCAGGTTTTCTGGTGAGTATTTCTTCTTTCGCGGGCAAGAAGCGAAAAACATCCGAGAAAAAATTGTTGTGTTCTATGTGAACCGCGTAGGCGGTCGAGAGACGAGTACTCCATTGTTGAACTCCTAGAAAACAAGGAGCGATGACAAACTTACTTAATAACAAAAAAAAACAGACTATTCCCGATGGAATGACATCATCATAAAGAATGTGAGTGCAATTTTTGTGGATTACATGCAAACGCTCAAGAATTGCGCTCGTTGTGAATGCTCAGTGAACTTTCTCCGAGGTATCACGGTCGATTCGTTCGAATTAGTCGCGCACCCGGCGACATGAGTGCAGGAAATGCTCGGCGTTTAACGTAAACCACTCGCATACGGCCCAGTTCAATTGGTTGATCCTTGAATGACGATGAGGACCAATGAGCACAAATTTCTTGTATCGTTTAGGTGATTTACTAAATTTTGAACTTTATTGAGATAGCACCGACGTGTGCACGTGATTTTCTCACAACTCGGTGGATTAACGCGCTAAGATTATGCGCAACATGCGCCTCTCAAAGAGAGTTCCTTGAGCGTAATATTTCTGGACAAGAGGGCGGATATAATGTAATAGATATAATATTCTTGGAATAAAATATTTCAATCTCAGTCACGAGTGGCTATGTTCCCACAAAAGGATGTTTCTTTCACAAAATCTCACAGATAATCCTCATCCATGAACTTCCTCCCAATGCCAAAAACAAATACCGATCCAGCATCCTTAATCTGCAAAAATAAGTTTCCTATATACCAGTCATTGTGGCTGATGAGGTACATCAGATTCAGGACTGAGTCCATCCCCCCTGAGTCCGAAAATGAAGCCCATCTCAAAGAAAGGAACAGTGGATCAACAGCCATACATAGCTACCATAAAATAGCTTGGATCTCACGAAGAAAACCTTTGTAGCATAAAATATGTATTGTAAGAACTACTATTTTCTTTCCTTATGTTTCTAATAATTTTTCTTTTCAATATCTAAGCAAAAAAAAAACTTGGCAGCTTGGTTCGATCCGTTTGGTTTTCGAGAAAAACTGTTTTTTTCCTAATTTCTAGCTAAACTTCATAGAACTGCTCAGAAATTCCTCTTGTGAGCAGCACAAAGAAATAACTACCAACTGGATGGAGGTTAACCGAGCAAATAAAGTTGATGAGGTATGTATCCATCGAAACTCAAGAATTTTCCTGAACAATTTCTTTTTCTAATCCTTATTTAACGCTCGATACAGGTTGGATCGAGGTGGAAAAAGAAAGGTTTAAAGGATCAAGAGCACGTGTGCTCTTAATTCATCTCTCCCATCTTTGTTTGTTCTCCAACGGATCGTTTTTTTAGAGTGTCTTTTTCAAGTAATTCGTCATAAAGTGCTCCACTCAAGTCTTAAGTAGTAGGAAAAACAGTTCTATTGAAAGATATCATTGCTCGATTCCAGTAAATATTTGCTAATCTTTTTCTTGTTTTCGCTAAACTCTGCTAAGTTCAGAAGCTTTTATTCATTCCATTCTGAAACAAAAAGAGTGATCCAGAAAAAGCAAGGTAAAAGTAATTTGCCAGGAAAACTATTTTTTAGAAAAATTGTCCAAAATATTTGAGTTATCACGATTTTTCTTTTTACAGTAACATGAAGTCATTCCAAAAGAAAAGCTGTTTACCTCTCATAACCCTCGTGATCACGCTTAATTCGTCGCGTGAAGTAAAAATAAACTACTTTATTCCCGTCTGATTGTAGATAAATCAAATTAAAAAAGGATAAAGAAGTGAAATATTCCAGTAAATATTTGCTAATCTTTTTCGTGTTTTCGCTAAGCGCTGCCAAGGTCAGAAGCTTTTACTCATTCCATTCTGAAACACAAAAAGTGGTCCAGAAAAAGCAAGGTAATAGTAATTTGCCAGAAAAATGTCATTTATATTTTTTTTTTGAAATTTATCGCAATCATTCAAAAAAAAGGTCCATCCTCGACGCAGATAACACGGAAATATTTTTGTTCCCTCCTAATCTCAATATGTACAAACTTGCACAATCTTATTCGTATTTTAGCACTACTTAGCAAAGATATTTGAGTAATCAGAGTAATTTCTCTTTTTATAGTAACATGAAATCATTCCAAAAGAAAAGCTGTTTACCTCTCATAATCCCTCATCAACACGATTAATTCGTCATGTGAAGTAAAAATAAACTACTTTATTCCCCATCTGATTGTAGATAAATCAAATAAAAAAGGTATAAAGAAGTGAAATAATATTAGGAAGCAAAACTTCAGGTTGAGTAAACATCTAATTTTTTTCTATATTCTCCTAATAACTACAATTTCCACCATATTCAAAGCTGTTTCTTCGCTTTGTTCACGTTCGCGGTTGCTTTCTGCTTTACACGTCATTTGATGATGCACAGCGCATAGACTACGTGCCAATCCTCGTGGGACCTCACGAAGATGCATAGGATATCGATACGTGCTCCATATACGTACCTAGAGCCCTTCGCTGTGTCAAATCTGTGCAACTCAAAACCTTACTGGATGCTAGCCAAATTTTAAAGGCATCACCTCACGAATCTGAGGTGGTACGGATTTCAGGTGGGTGATGTCTATATAGGGCCGTAGACTGTCGGAAAGAGGGTGATTCCGTCCATTTCTTCCTAATTCCCGTAAAAAACGGACCAGAAGATGCGGCTTCGAGCGTTTCGGGGCGCTGTTGTCTACGAAAAGTTGTATTGGAGCACGTCAGCCTTGTGCACGCGCCGCATCCCGCTTTTTACGCTTTTTACGGCAATTAGGAAGAAATGGATGGAATCATCCTCTTCCCCATAATCTACGACCCCGTAAAGGCATAACCCACCTGAAACTCGTACCACTCCACATTCGTGAGGTGATGCCTTTAAGTTATCCACAGATGCACCGACCTGGCATCTAGGACATACTAACCGCTCCGAACTTGGCTAGAAAACTAAGAAAACTCACAAAACTCGTCCCAGCGCTAGCGATAACGCGTAACTCAATGAGTAAGCAAGCCACTGTCTGCTGCCGAAAACATATTTCTCTCAACCTCATAAAATGATCGTAACTCAACAAAATCGATCAAAAATCTAGCTACATTTAATATTTGTCGTCGGCCAGGCAATGGTACACAAATATTCGCATACAAGATTGAAAGAATCTAGAAAATAGCTACAATGACCAGGAAAATGATGGGAAAAAGAGCTATACTAAGGGTCTAAGTGTAGGTAACTTTGAATCCAGAACCAGAAAAATAGCACCAATCGCTCAATGCTTTCATGATATCTCAGCTGAAACCACATTTTTGCACGTAGACTACCAGGAGTTCCGGCTTTTTTCAACTAGCAACTGTACACGGATTTTTCAATCAACGTCTGGACATTTTACACTTTACGAATATTCGAAAACTGTAACAAGAGCCTTGGTCGTTCGTAGGAATAGAAAAATCGAAAAACACGTCCTGAAAAATCTGCTCAACTCCATAAACCTTAGCCGAGAGCTGAGGAAACATGAACAATCAGCTTGTTTCTTCTAGTCAATTATTCAAATTTTTTTTGTACAACAAAAAAAAAACGACCGAATGATGCGATGAACAATGCATACAGCACTCATCCATCGATTTGTGACAGTTGTCCAGTGCGACGGTAAAATAGATGAGCAGCACGAAATATCCTATCGAAAATATCGAGCAATTGCTGTGAAAATAACCGGGAAATCTGGATGCCACATTACGTTTGTATCAGTTCTCCTCAGTTCATCAGAAGACATAAAGAATTCAAAATCAGCAGAAATCAAAAGATGACGGGCACACATGTTCTTAGTCAAAACACTGGATCTATTCATTTAGGCCCAAGATAGGGCAGAATATTCAGCTATGATGTAATATATTTGTTAGATCTTTGTGTAATTTATTATTTATTGCACTATTTATTATTTTGAAACTTTCATAGTTTTTGTTGGATCGACTGTTCCAGACATGCGCCCTCGTCTACATTCTAACTTTTTTGGGCCAGCTGTCCGTTGTTCGTTGAAATTCGCCCAGACATAGAAAAACGTCCAAAAATCCCAAAAATCCTCCAACTATTACATCACTAGACAGAAAATCTTCGGCATCCCATCTCTTCGTAGTGTTCGATTTCGACAACAACAAAAAAAGAGACTAATTCTAAGGTCTCATTCACCGGCTAATCGTCTACGATTAGGTCGTTTTTTCTCTTCAAAACCCATCGAGAATAAGTAGCAAAAAATTCCAATTATTCATGCTAATATCGTTATGAAAAACGATTAAATGTACAAATCTGTGAGCAGACTACAAAAAAGACGACTAGAAAAAAAGCTACGAATAGGAAATTCATGAGAATCTGAACCGGATATGCTGAAAATAACACATTAATTGTTAGAAACAAAACGTAAACAAAAAAGGTTTCAACGAGCGAAAAGAAAGAAAGGAAAATCTTTGTAGTATTTTCGTTTCAGTGAATGGAATATTCTTAAAGTGCACGGAGAAAAATGCTCGAGGAGTTGGTATTTTCGTGAGAAAACGCAGCTCCACGACACTTTCTATATGACTTGCAGCAAGTGGTTCTCACCTATGCGTAGGCCCAAATCGGTCTCTCCACCTAACCTATGATTTTGGCACATATGTGTTAGCAGAGACTGGCTATTGAGGTTCGTAAGTAAAGAAAGACTCAATAAATAAAAGAAAAAACGACGTAGACAACATAACCGGATGAATTAATGGGAGTATATATCGTGAAATTAACGATGTTAAGGACTCTGAGCGGACAATTCGGATTGTTGATTACGATTATGAGCGTGGCCACACTCAACTCCCTCTAATCGTCCCGAGAAATGGCGTGGGAAATTGAAGGCTTTACCTCCTACGAGTTACGTTAGAACGCGTCACCTTTGTACACGCCTTGGTTAACTAGGCAGCCTATTCATTGGTGTTGCTCGAATAAGTTGTTGAGGAGACCCCATTGATTGGCGACAGCTCGCCCTCTGACGCGGCGCGGGTGCAGAGGCGGTGCGTTCTAACGTACCTCGTAGGAAATAGAGCCGTTTCCCACACCATTTTTCGAGACTGGTTGGTGAGAATTAAGCGTGGCCGCGCTCATACACATAATATTTGAGCGAAACTCTATATTCCACAGAAAACCCAACATCTTCAATTTCATGATGTGCTGCTATTTCCTGTTTAACATTTGAGTGAATAAATAAATAATACATGGATGAAAAAGGGGGAATTGCACTTATCATTTTTTATGTATACGATGTCCTTAAACAATAATACACTTATTGTAATTCGAAAAATTAAAAGAAAAATGCTGCTCGTTTCGACAACGCATTTTTTTCGAAAGCGCATAACTCAGCCTCGCAGGACTTTTTAGAAAACGCGAACTTGATCAAAGAGTATTTGAGAAGTAATACTTTAGAGATAATCCGATAGCAATTAGCCAAAAAGAATCAAATATACACCATTAACTCTCGCACATACAAAAAAAAAACAATTCCAATAAATTAGTGCTAGAACTAATCCGCAACGAATAGGACCGACAGACTAGCGACATGTTCAGTTCGTTTCCCTCGTCGCCCTTGTACCGCCCACTTTTAAAGATTCGAAGCCATGTCACAACAGCTCTTCTTTTTTTTTCTCCTCGAAATGAAGTGCTTCCCAGCATATCAAACACAGAGCTGCTTGGCAAAGTCGAAATGGAAGAAACGAGACGACGGGAAATTCGCACACGAAAAAAAAAACAACCGCTTAAATTGCTTGAGTAGCCTCGAAACTTCTGCTCTGAGACTTTGCATGCAACATCCTTCACATAGCGTTTAGAAATTCATCCATAAAGAAATCTTTGGAGAAGGGGAAAAGAAACCGAAAAGAGACATCAATACAGAGGAAAAAAAACGCGATCCTAAATAACAACACCTGAATACAATTCTCAAATTCTTCTACTGTCCCCTCCGGAAAAAAGTTCTAAAAAATCCGGAATAGGAGCTGGTAATCACTTCTCTCTTTAAATAGATGCTATATATAGACTATATAGGTGTTACTTAATATTTACTGCAGCCGTATTGCTCTAACATAGTTATTTTTATGGCAATAACTGTTAGGAAAGAAATTATCATGACTATAGTCCCATTGAACATTTCATTCATATATCTACTTATATGAAAAGCTTACATCTACGTGAGAAAGAGGGAAAAAACTCTCATTTTTCCCATTCATCTTATTTAATAGAATTTATTGGATAAAATTTGAATCTGCTGCGTATTTAGAGTTAAACATCTAAGTTCTACGCCGAATACAATTTCCTCCAGGAAGTGTTTTGAAGATGGAGAGGTCTAAAAATCATTCAAAGAAATCCAGAATAGTATAGAATTTCATTCCTCATCATATTCAGAGTTTTCGTCAAAAATTGACTTTTAACAGCTGCATCAACATTACTTGGAAGTTCTACACCATCCGCTGTTATCGACGTCATACGTGAATTCATTATAGAGCCAGAATAGAAACTAGGAGAATATATATCTCAATAAATGAATTAATGATTTTAATTTTAAAAAATTTCAATGCAATTTTTTTCGGCGCAGTGTGACTTTAGTCGTATAGAGAAGCGTGGAAAAAAAGGAGAAACGGATTGAAAATCGCTCACAACTACTATTATGTTTATTCATTACAACAGTTACCTCAACGCGACAAACAGTCCAGAAAATTGAGAATGAAAAGACGGAAAAAACTAACCAAATGTGACCAAATGATAAGGAGACCACAGATAGAGCGCACTTAGAAATTATAACCCTAGAAATTCAAGGTAGGTGTGGAACTATAAGGACCGTAAGATGGAATTTTCCTAGAGTAGTTGGATTTTTTTTTCGAATTATACAAGACTGCATCTGAAAAATCCTTTCGCTGACAGTCTAATTCTTTGACAAGGTTATAAGATATTAAGACATTTCGAAAAAAAAAACATCTAGAACATTCAGGAAAAAAAAACATTAAGACTATCTAGAAAAACAATGCATTAAGGACATTTAGAAAAAAAAAACGTTAACACCATCTAGAAAAAACATTAGGACCATTTAGGAAAATAGTGCTCACATTATTATATTATTATACATATACATACTAGATATGTATTATTATTACTATTAAACAGATATTATACAATACAAAAAATGTTCACATTATTACAATAAAAACCTTAAGAAGAGTATTTATGGAAAAAAAAAACATTAACACCATCTAGAAAAAAAAACATTAAGATCATTAAGGAAAAAAACTGTTAGACCATTATCAAGGTGTTCGAGAGAGTTAAAATTTTTGTGCAAGTGTTTAACTCGAAAAACTAACTAGTATATAATAAATATTTACTAAACGCGACTAGAATATAATTAACATTTTAGTTCTATGCAGAATATGAGTAGAAAAATCACGGAAATGCCATGAAATTATAAGAGAATCAATTTGAAAAAAGAAAAGAATTCATTCGCTTGAGGGCATTGTTTGTGTGAAAAATAAAGAGTTTCATTTATTTGTGCAAAAGCATCAGGAATGCACAGAGGGGAATTCCGGGCAGATTTTCCATGGTCTGGTCGTTTCTCACACGATTGCACTATATACATGAGCGCATTCACGAACACACTACAGAACTGCCGACGTTCCCGTCCCGTCGCGTTGTTAATGGCTTTGCGTACTGGCTATCTGCTACAGTAATCCACACAGAACCGGTGGTGCTCAGCCTCCTTCTACTTAAATTTGCCTCTACCTAGCCTTATTTACCGTATTTATATATTTTATATACAATACAATATACAATATTTTATATACATTTTAGTTTTTTTTTCTACATTTATTTTATATACAAATATTAGGTCTGTTGAAATCAATGCCTCAGGGTATGTTCAACTAAACGAGTAGGAGCAAGAAATTCTGATACACGACTTGATTACTTCTCAACTTCTTCATCTTCTCAATTTTTTATTAAAAAAATAATAAATTTACGTATGTGTTCAATAATTTGAGATAAACATACAGTAAACGTTTATTTCAAATCTTATATAAACGATATTGATGGTAAAGTGGAACATCATTGGAGAAATTTTCGAAAAGAAAAGAAAGGAAGGAAGAAAAGAAGAAAAGAAAAGAGCCAAAAACCCACTAATTCACAGAAAAATCCTTTTAATTTCTTTTTTTTTTACGAAAGAAAGACTCATATTTCAACTCTTTGAAAAAACGGCCATATTCCAAAAAAAAAAAGAAACAAACAGAGAAATTTCTTTACATATTAGAGGAAACCTTTACTTTTCTCCAAGAAACCATTACTAGATCTTATTTCTACCGTAGTAATTTTTCGATTACCGTCTACGTCACATGTCTATTAGGGACCTAATCTTCTTCCAATTCTGCTTTGTTCCTTCTTTTCTTTTCTTTTCTTTTTCCTTTTTTTAAGTAAGTCTTTTAGGAATCTAATTCTGTTTTGTTTCTTCTTTTTCTCTTGTAAAAGTGTCCAGTTTTGTAAAAATTTGTGCGATGTCAGTTCACTTCCCGCTAATAATCCCTGAGTACTTAAAACACCCTTGTCCTCTGTAGATTTATTAAATCCATTTTGAGAGAAAAAAACGGCAATTGTTTGAATGAATTAGTACGTAGAGCGCCTTTTCTGCGAAAAATCCTAGCGATAAAAGCACAATGAATTTCCCAGTAATTTCCCCGTAAAAAAAAGGAACGAGAAACGATGCAAAAACTTGTTTAACTAGCGATAACGATAATTACTTCCTTTAAAGGTTATCTACACAAGACTTTTGTTTTTCTTACTAAAAAAAAGAATTTGTCATCTACTGCAAAATGTTATTAGTCCTCATACAACTATACCTAACACACATAACTGTGTTATTAGTGCAAATCTCGGACAGCGGCAATAACAGACTTCAGGACGTCCGAGACGTATATTCAAGGGATACTGGAGGAGAAGCGGCGTATTTCAAGCCAGCAACTAATACAACGAAGGACATCGCGAAACGCTGGAAATTCTTCGAGACATAGCCGCTGGATGATGGAGCACGCGGCGGTGGCGGCGGCAGCAGTTGGCCGCTCCCAACTCTTCGTGCTCAGCCGAAACGTGAAGAGACCATAGACACGTAAGATTGAGGATGAGACTCGGCTGGTAACCTCAAGAACCTACCTTTAAGCTAGCCCCCACCCGCTGGACACATTAGGAGTCACAAGTTTCCGATGATAATGAAGGTGACTGCATCGAATTCTCCGAAAACCAACTGTTCCCATCTCCGATTTAAAAAAAAGAAACGGTAGACGAATTGAGATCGATGTTAGGGCATTTGTGATTTATTGGAAGACAATAACCACAAATCACCTTTTCAATGGAATTCATTGTGACCTTAGCCTCGAGAAAAAAAGCGAGTTATCCCGAAAATTTATTTTATTTATTTATTTACGAAAAAAACGAGTTTTTTTTCTCGTGTCTTGTAGCAGTTATTTAATGAATGTTCGACACCTACCGAAATCCATTCGGTACCAAGAACCATAATATTTTCTGACTCGCCTGAGGGTTATATTAGGTACAATGTAATCGTGACGAACACAGAAAAATTAGTACTTTGAGGTTAAAAAAAAACTAGAAATCGTTCCAGAAACCTTGTTAACTTCTTGATTTTTCTTGCTCACTCTATATATTGAAACTATATAGAAATATATACAAATATAATATAATATAATATAAGAAATTATATCGTAAACCACAATTACAATCAAAAAACGGATTTACTTCATTTGATATATTTTAAGGTCTTTATGAATTATGTTTTTATAGGTTCTAATCCATGATAGGATCTAGAAAATAAACGAAGTAAATATGTAAAGTAAATAAACGGAACAAAGATCATTTTGAAAAATCTCTCTTTTAACTTTTTTTTGGTGAATTTGTACTACTTCTTAAATCAAATAATTGATTTTTTTTAGATCGAATTATTTTAACAACATATTTTATCTACTATAAAGCTGAAAGACTCAAAAATGTACACAAAAAAATTCTAGCAGAAAATAAATAACTTAAAATTATCGGAGGTACGGAAGCTCTCACACGTGCGTACCCGGAAATTTGGCAGAAAATCTTTCTTGAATGTTCAATTTCAAATTTTCCCCTCTTATACCATTACATATGAATGAAATATGGTGGGTAAATTCCGGGAAAAATTCACCACCATTCGACTTTGATGACATCACATCCACAAATAGAACAGAGATGGGATAAAGTGAATTTTCCTTCAATTCTACGCGATTAATTCTCTTCTACTTCTCATTCACTTCAATTCCAATAGTCGATTTCTCGAGAAATAAAATAGATTCAGCGGCACGAAATGTCATTAACGAGGTAATGACTCGTACACATGCCACAGCTGAAACTTGTATCACATGATCGTAAGTCTAAATTTAATCCGCTGCACATTTTTCCGTAGCAGTTAAACGTTCATCTACTGCACCTGGGTAGTAATACATGGAATCACTGAAAATAACTCGCTCTAACAGAACAAATTGTGCCCCATTTCAATTACATCAGCGACACCTGGATAGTCGCCGTTCTACGAACATGAACTACTTCAACAAACATAAATACTGTAGAATAATAGTACAAGGGACGATAAAAAAAAACTGTTTTCAAGAAAGAAAAAATGAAATAATAAAGGCTTCACGTCAGAAAACCACCTTTTCAAGAGAATAAGGTATCCACAATCATTAAATTACATACTAACCTACATCTTTGTCATCTTAAACAGCTCATATCGTAAAGAGATTTCGTTTTATCCAGAATTTATTCCACAGTTCTATAAGTATTACAAAATACAGTACGATAACAGGAGATATCCTTGATTATTGACTATCGCAGCAAAAATATTCGCATTTCTGAACGAAATGAAAGAAATTGCAGCGATTTCGCGTTTTTTTTCTCATTTCTGAATGCGATAGTTAAATTTATGGTCAATGTAAATAGTTGCAAATTTCTCTATGATTACTGATTAGATGTATTTGCACTGAGATGGAAATTTAATAAATGACGAACGAGATTGAGAAGGAAAAATCTCCCTCGTTTTTTTTTCCCTGTGGCTGTGGCGAAAGCAAATTGAGCTGTCAGCAATGCAGTTACTGATGAGGTTCTACTAAGTGGGGGGTTTGGAACGACGTCAGAAGTACAGTATGGTCAAGTTATGAAGCAAGAAGTTGATATACGCAATATTTTCGTAAAGTTCCCGAGCACTATTCCAGTATGTCTCGTATAGAGGATGAAGAGCTGGTCCTCAACTCTGTAAATAACAACATTTCCCGTTAATGTACAATTTCCGACACCTCAATTTACCGCATGTGAGAAATTCACAGCCTTAAGTGCTTCCTCATATTCATTTTAAAGTATGAATACATGTATGTATGAGTTCTTGCACGAATGAGTGTTTTCCACATCGGAACAAATATGTATATTTTACCACCCTTGTTTGAAAACATCCCAAAACTTATGGGAATTTTTTTTTTCAAGCTGGAAGCTACATATTTCATTGTACAGGACACTTATATGTGTTAGGTGCGTGAGAATTTCCAATATATAATAAGAATATGGTATAAATAAAAGAAGTAGAAGCGATGGAGAAAATTTGAAATAATGAAAAGAATAAAATAATAATATAATGATGATAATAAAATACAAGTAAAAAAGTACGTAATAAAAAGTGAAAAAGTGAAAGTGAAAAAATCTTATATAATCTGAAATCTAACCCAATTTTTAATTAGTTTTAATTTAACTCAACTCAATCTTAAAGTCTCAGTATTTTCCATTCATATGCTTCTTTATTTTTTGCTTCTCAGCAAAAATGTCGCCTGGAGGAATTCAACGGCGATCCGCGAAATTCTCAAGCTGTGTGCACGATCTCAAGTACAAGAGATCATTGGTCTATCAAGGAATTATTGTTTTTCTTTGTAAATACGCTAGAAAATAGCGCTTAGCACTATCCAGGAAATCTAAGCGAAGCATAGCAGCAATACTTATTAATTCTGCAATTCAATATATGCTGCATTTCTAAACGTAATGTAATTTAGTTCTGTAATTTATTCAAACAATTTTGTACTTAAAGATTTTTTGTTTTACATTTAATGGGAATCTAATTGCTTGCTAGAATATTTGTCAGCCAAAATCCTGGAATTAGACGATTAGAATCCATACATAATCAGTCTTTATTGCATGAATTTCAGCTACTTCAATACATCAGCTTTAGAACCATTAAGTATTAGTGCTATGGGTCTTAGATTTCAATAGGTGCTAGACTGTTATATTCTGACGTATTTACAAATAAAAACAATAATTGTTCGGTAGAACTATGGTGTCTTGTTCTGGACACAATAGTCAAAAGTTGGGAATTGCGCTATCGCACTCGAATTCTCCATTTCTCAAAAAAAATTCAAATAAAACCAATGAATAGAGAAATGACTAAGACCTCAAACAGTTGGGTCAAAGTTTTTTTTTCAAGTATTTAGAATTCCTTCCTCTTCCCAACCTCGTTACTTCTTTTTAATTTTACTTATGTTACCTTGCAGTAACCAATCAAGAGCCGTTATTGCAGTTCTGCGATAAGAGCACATATATACATACAGTAGTGTCCAGTTCTACAATGATTTGTCCATGAGTGACCAACCGTAGCACAATTTTCACCACTTATTGTTCAACAATATCACGAAGAAGCCAAGACAACAACTTCCTTTCGACAGCTGCCTTGAAAGTTCAAAGAAAAAAAAAAGAAGAAAAAGCAAAATTCCAGGGGAAAGGAAAGAATACGGTGGCTAATTATTCAAATAACATTTCCAAATATTGAATAGTTTTAGTTACTTAGTTAGTTAGTTTAGGAATAGCGACGAGTTTCATTTCTTGGTTTTCAAGAGTTTTTTTTTTGTTATTTGATAATCCAAAAATTATTTTAAAAAATTCGAAGAGATAAGAGGAAATGAAAAATGGGTAAAAAAAAACGATGCAGTCATCGAGGATCCAACTATACTCGGTTTGTTCCAATTTTCAGCATACCATGTAGATACCAAAAAAATCGTTCAGGTAAAATAATCTCTGATAACAGCGATGCGCTTCCATATGCATTTTCAAGTGGTTCTAGATCCAAAATAAAAATAATTATCACCTTCGAATGAGCAGTTCTAGGAAACCCAGGAAAAAAATGAGCATCAAGCTTAATATTTGGGTTCTCACAGAGGACACAAACTAATAAAAGCTCGACTTTTCCAAATGCTCGTGCGCTTACGGACCAGAGTTGTAATTTAATTTTCACATGAAAGAATAAAAAAATTCCATTTGTCTAGCTGCAACGACTAATGAAAGAGACCACAAAAAAATTAAGAATGATCTCAATTACTACAATTCAATTACAAGTACAATACAAAAAATTACTTTCTACATTCGAGAAGCAGCAACTGAACATCATCGTGCTAATATTTCTTAACGCTAGGGGAGTTCTAAAGAAAAATCTATTCAAATGAGTTCGTGGTGTATTTTTTCTACGTCCTCGATTTTTTTTTTCATTTCTCAAACATTCACCAAACTCATTACATCAAGTATTAAAAGGCATCAAGTATAAAAAAAACCATAGACAAGACGGAGACCACACTTTCGTCGACTCACGACCCTACATACTCATCAAAATAACGCATGCATGAGATGATTTCGGAACAGGTTACATCATCAGCTGCTGAAGACGAGAAGAAGAATGTTTTCTACATCACCTTTATCCCCTTCAAATAGAAATTGTCCCATTTTTGATGGTTTTGGTTAAACTAGACGGTTTTCTTCACTGCTTCACAATCATAGCTCTCATTTTTCGCAGGAAATTAAAGTCAGCGATGGAAAATAGAAGTAAATAACAACAAGGATAAATAAAACAACAATATATAAATATATAAAATGTAATATAATAATGATGATACGATAAATAATAGTATAAGAATAAATAGAAAAAAAAACAACAACTTTTGAAGTTAACTTAACGGAAGCAGTGAAAAGCGAAAAAATAAAGTTTTACTGATAAGAAGAAAAATCCGGTTCTGCCCAACTCACTCAAATCCTGGCGTTCCTACAATGCCTACGGCCGAAAGCGTAAATGTCCGGCCCTGCGAAGAAGTTACCGTCACCGTGAAGGATCTACCAGACTATCTCGACAAGCCGGTGGAATCGCTCTAACACAAATAAAGCGATAAGGTTAAGGGTGTTTATTAATGTGTATGGGGATCCCACCTACGCGTTCGACTTCAATTCAGAATCGTTTGATATTTATGAACGCGCGTACACCGCGTACGTTACAAAAACTTGTGTAGGCGAGACAATACGACGTACGTTAGCACAGATATAAATACTTTAGAAGGATAATGGAAATTCATGGAACTTCAAAGCACTATTGCCTTAATTCATAGAAATGATTACTTCGAGACTTACTTCGTTCGATGCTCGACTATATCATTTTTTGGGGAATTTCATCAAAAACAAAAATAGAAACGAAAAAAAGCAGAAGGTCAGCCTAACAAGCCAGCAATTCAAATATCTACATATATTTCTCCACCATTCTGTTGTAACATCAAATCTATGAAGGAATTTTCGCGAATCGTTGCGCCTCTATAATTTTCTACTACAAATTTTTCCCTGAAACAATGAGAGAATGTTGAGCAAGCAGTAAGTGCAAATACTCGAAACAATTTCCGACTTTTCCAAAGAATCATTATTTATTTGATTTCAGGAAATGAATTATTCAAAAAAAAGAACTCTTTGAGCTCTTGAATTCTCCTCTTCCTGATAAGTGAACAAATAGATAAAAAGTAAATAACGAATACGCTAAAAAATTGAAACAGCAACAACAAATAAGAGGCGACAAGGATTAATCCAGCTCTTAGTTCGGTGATATTCCAACTAAAAGCTTTTGCCTAAAACCGTATTTCATAGAAACCTGAAGAAGCAGTCAAGAACGAGAATAGCTCTAAAATTTGACGTGCGAAGTGTCCCTCGTTAATCCCTATGAGGAATTTCAAAATTGTTTCAATTCTACGTCTAGCCTAAACACTGACTTCCGGGGGCTGCCCGATGTGTAAAGTCAGTGTTTTTTTTTCCTTCCAGACAACTCTGGCACCAATTTGTCGGTCCCAGACGGATAAGAGGCTTGGTTGGCACAAGGGCGGTTTCAAACCAGCCATCGATCGCGTAGTCACAGTGGAATCTCTTACCGACTACTCTTACCACTCGCCGCATACATATTTCTAGTGCACATCAATTACCACTGGCGAAGTGAAATCCGAGCAAGGTCCGCAATAGGCAGAAAGTGCTTACGTCGTGGGCAAACGGATTGGATATAATGAATGGTGTTCATTGTTTTTTACTTTTTTTTCTGGATGTCATTAGCTCTTAGGCATAGCTTTTTATGGTCAGAAAATGCCTCAGCCCTTATGCAAACAAGTACTTAGCAATTTAGAGCAGCAAAAGTTCTTTATGGACATTAAGTAAAGTAGTCAAAAAAGCATGCACCATTAACCTCCAGGTTATCCACCATTTACGAGGAAAAGAAGCTATAAGTTTGAGGAAATACACAATCAGTTCCAAAAATAAACAACACAATAAAAAGTCGCCAGCCAAGGATTTGGATTCAAATCGAGGAATGTCACAAAAACCATCAGGAATAGAAACCTTCCCAAAAAATCCCACAATTTTTAAGCTGAGTACAAAAAAAGGCCTAGACATATGCAGAAGTTGTAGAAGAAACACATAAACTGATAAGATATCCATGACTTAAAAAGATAGGCCTCAAATAAAGCTCGTATCATTGGAAAACAGTACTGATCACCTAGAAATTTTTCAGATTTCTTGGAAAAATTCATACCACACATGAGTGTAGAGTCGTTAAAAATATTATTTGCACATGGAAATAACAATTTTCATTATAAAACACCCAAAATAGAGAGATATAGAAGAGAATGAATGGAAAAGTTATCATTTTTCCGCTACGGTTTCCTTCGAATCTACTTAAAGGTATGTAAATAGAACTAATCTATTATAATTCGTTCGCTTTTACTTGTAGTTCATCTGAAATTTTAAAGGGAATAAAAACTCGCATAATATATTCTTAAAAGTTCGGACTTCAGAGTGCGAAAAACCAAAAACCACTTCATTAGTGTAAACCTATGCAGTTTCAATTTTTTTTTTAGCCCAGATTTAGCGATCATGAAACATTAACGCTGGTCGTTTAAAATAACTGCATCACCTTATTCATCAGACAGACATCTACATTTGAAAAAAAATTTTTGTTTATTGGGAGCTCTTAAAATAAGTCGAATATCAGTCCAGAGAGCAATGTCACGTGGTTCCAACCATTTCAAACTGAAACTCCGAAACTAGTAAAGTTCTATAGAAACGAATAATGAAACTATTCTGGTAGAAACTTTTCCTCCTTGAAATCAAAAAGCAAATTAGACGAAAGATTTCAAAAAAAAAAAAGTGTTTGGCTCAACTCAAATACATAAAGTTCATGTATGCGTGTGTGTGTGTGTGTGTAAGCGAATCCTCAAGATCAAGTGTAAAAACAGCAGCAGACACTATTAATCACATAACAGCCGGATTTTCATCTGATCGAGAAAGAATCTTGCCTGTTCGATAAAAGCAAAAAAAGAACAACAACAACTGAAAACTCCTTTCCTCATCATTCCTCTTTTCCCAACAATAAGATTTAATAAATTTTTGCATCAGAAACTAAATAGCAATTCACAATTCACTTCACATTTCTTTCAATCTGTTAGTATAAACGCAAATTTATTAGTATAAACTAAGTTAAAGATCAACAAATTAAATTTAAAAATTAAATTTGTTAGCATAATAGTCAAAAGGAACTGTCATTATGGCGTGCTTATTAGCTTTAATAAAATTCAAAAAAATAATAAAATAAAATAATAATAAATAATAAAATAACAATAAAATTTAAAATTAATTTGGAAAATTTGTTGCTTTCATGAATTCCCATTTCAAACATAGAAAGAAACTGTAAAATGAACCCTAGCTGAGCACAAAACACATTGCGGAAAAATCATTGCTAGAATAACCTCATAATAATCAACGTAGCCACGAATTCGAGGGATAAGAAAGAAAATCTTGGATAAATTCGAACAATACAAAAAGATTTATTCGAATAGGCGGCGATGTTGCACGATGTGATTGCGTGTGGAATGGCAAATTATGTATGTACGTACAGATGTAATCGTTAATAATTAAATATTTCCATTTGAGAGAAAAAAAAACCTGCTATTCGATGTAAATTCAGCAAAGAATCACTTGTAATTCGTATCAATCAGGCAGAATATATTAAATAGAATTTTAAATTGGTGGTGGTGAACTATCCATCTCTACGAATTGAATGTTTTGAAGATGGGAAGATGAGTATCCGTTTTCGTATACGTATTTATCCTCGAATTCACCAGCAAAACAATTACTTGTCTACTCAATTTTTAGAGAAGGATGAACGTGAACCAACCCCAAAACATCGAAAACCTCCAATAATTACCAAATTATATGCGTATTGAAAAAAAAACCCTGCATCACTCGGAAAAAAAACGAGTTATCACGTAGAAATTTGTTAGATTTCCAGAAAAAAATTCATTCTATGGATGACTCGTCCGTAATTTCCTAGTAATTGTTGCCATAAGCCAACAGAATTAATTCTAACAGTAGAAGAAGACATTAAAGCGATGTTCGGTCACTGTCTCATCTAATAAAAAAAGGATAAGAAGAAGAAGAATATTTTGTATTATTTATCATTTTAAATCCATTTATTATAAAGAATTGGGTTGCTTTATTACTTCTATAATTTATCTGCGCATCATTTGTTATAGATTTATCTTTATCTCTACTAATCTCCGAGTCCTACACTAGTATTCCGCATTTATTTGCTTTTTTTTATCTTCTTGGAAATGAAGCACCTCTACTGCGTTTCATGAATAAATAAATAAATCCATAATCCATTAATGAGAAGGTTATTCCTAATTCCTCATCATTTCATTTCCACAACACAATTGTAAAAAATAAGGATTTCTTAAGGGGAAAAAACAGAACCAGAACGACTAAAGGCATCACCCCACGAATCTGAGGTGGTACAGATTTCAGGTAGGTTATGCCTATACGGGGTCGTAGATTATGGAAAGGAGGGTGATTTCGTCCACTTCTTCCTAATTGCCGTAAAAAAACGGCCCGGAAGATACGGCTTCGAACGTTCCTGTGCACTATTTTCTACAATGAGTTCGATTGGAGCGCGCCAGCTTTCTGCACGCGCCGCATCTTCCGAACCGGTTTTTACGGCAATTAGGAAGAAACGGACGGAATCACACCCTTGTCCATAGTTTACGACCCCGTGTAGGAACTCCCCCACCTAAAATCCGTACCACCTCAGATTCGTGGGGTGATGCCTTTAAAGAAAGTGCCGAAACGTTTGAAGAAACAAAGATCCTCAAACTTTTTTTTTAAATTTCTTTCCGCTGGAAAAACTGGGACGTTTCATTTCGAATGAGCCTGAGTACCTTTCGATTACTAGATAGCATTTTTTTTCTTTGCAAAATTAAGGTTCCGTGAAAATAAACTAGGTATATACAGGTGTAACATTAATTTTTCATGTGAATTTCCAGATTCAAAGAATTCACATAGTGAAACACGACTCCGATGGACATCCAAAAAAACCTCAACATCAGGATTCAGGAAGCGAATGAAACAAATCTGGAAAACATGCTGTAAACTTCATTACCTATGCATGAAAGAAATGAGTCGCCATACATGTGAAACAACATATGGCTCCTATGATTTTTGAACTAAATACAAATGGACTCGAAAGGAAAATCGGCAAAAAGAGATCCTTGGAGGTTATGAAAAGTAGTGGAAAAACACGCAATCTTACAGAAAGTTACAGAAAAACACGCAATTTCAAAGGATGCCACGGAAAAACATGCAATCTCGTTCCTAAAACGTTCCTAAAGAACCCCCGAGCAGGGCGCTTAAAAAAAACTTCGCAATATTTAATTTTGTTCGACTATCCGGTTTTTTTTCTGGGCAAAAAAAGCGAAACTCTGCTAATCTCTAACCTCTCAGAATTAGTGAGGCAACCAGAAAATTGAATTTAAGGGAGTGAAGCTTGATCTGTGACGGCGACATGGATAATCAGATGCATTTACACGTTTTCTTGGCGATATCTCTTCTTGAAATGTAAGCGAACCCAGAGGGAGAGGGGGGACAGTAGTTAAAAACCCATATAGATCACTCAAGAAGCGTTCTACGTTCTACAAAAACCGCGACAACTGTTCCCGCTTGCACTAACCTATCCAACGGCGATTTTTTCAAAACCAAAGTGCGCTTGCAACAACAATATTGCTGGCAGCTGTTTTCACCAGTGCCAGTTGACCTGCTTGTCACGCTTGTGTATGTTTGAGGGAATCAATACCCTCCTTCCTAACTACCAACCCTCACATAATACTTCCGCGAAATCGAGAGAAACTTGAGAGGATAATTGATAGAATTAGTGGCACTACTCGACGATGTGAACAAAAACGAATGGCCTCGAAAGGGAGAGAGAGCACAAAAGCGGTGCTTCACAAATTTGTGCCAAATGAGCGAGAAAAAAAACGCATATTTGAAGGGTTTCTATATAAAAAAAATGTCGCAATAGTCTCAATATCTCTAAAACGGCTCTAATGCGTATAATTTCACAGATCCATTAGGAGTGAATAAGAATCTCTTTAAGAGAAAAAAAAAAAACCAAAAGCTGCACGAGCAAAGCAACTAGCAAAACGTTTAAAGAAACAAAGGACTGGAGACTTGTAAAAACTTCTCTTCTTTTTCTTGCAAAAAAAAAACCCCGACATGTTTTGTTTAAAATAAGTTTGAGCGTTCTTCGACTTCTTTTAGGTTGCGTTTCTCTTGCAAAAGTTACGCTTCCGATGTAAATAAACTATAAATGGGGATCGATATGAATGTAAACACATAATGTCTCATATACCAAAGAATAATTTGATAAATTTTTGACAGTTAGTTTACGGAACCCCAAAAACAGGTCCCGCAACCGTATAGTCCGTATAGAAATTAAAGGTTGGTTCTATTCTCTTCTGGCTTACAAGTCTCCAAATCTGTTTTAGAGACTAATTTCTGCGATTCTATAGTCATGCGGATACTGCAAAATCTAAAATCTTCACCGTTTAGACCTGTGGAAAACCCTACAACCATATGTTCAAAATTCAAAATAAAATGGGGAGTAGGGGGAAATTTTTAAACGAACACCTAATGTAACGGCTCTCCAGAAAAAAAGAAAATTATCCACAGTAAAATATTCGTATACATATAAAGATCCTGAAAAAGATCATATGAAGATGCATATAAAGATTGCCTTTGGAAAACACGGAAATTGCAGAAAAAAAAAAAGAAAAAACCGAAAAAAAAGGAATTGACACTACTCCTATGTACCAACTTAGCAGTCCACCTATATTCTGAACGACAGAAGATCTCAATTTCAACAATCGATAAAAGAAAAAAAATAAATGTAACAATTGGAGGAAAGCGAAAAATTCATCGTATTTGAACACCGAATGCACGAATTCCTAAGTGAAGTGGAGTACCCTCGAGAATCTCTGCATGCAGATATTTAAATAATATAAAAATAAAAAAGAAAAATGTAAGGTTAACAATTATAGGTTTGAAGCGTATTTTATCTAAAATCCAATAATTTCACATGTTTCTTAGCCATTCGAACAAAAAATCAATTTTTTTTTAAACTGATCTATATCCGTCCCATGTATATATATATATATATATTTGTATTTATATAATAAGTAGTACAGCAGTAGAACACTAAAGAAGCCAGGACCTCAATAAATCAACTCCTACAGGGCATAGGAAATAAAAAAAAGTTAACGATTGACACTTCGTTCTGAAAAAGTGCAGGCCTGTCCAAACCTCCTCGCATCTATCATGTCTCCCGCAAACTCATGCTGTACCTCAACTTTACTCAGAGGTAGAAAATGTGATTTAAAATCGCCCATATGTCTGTATAAAAATTTTAGCATTAGAAAAAAATCGTGAATTCCAAACCAATGATAAGAAGGAAAAATTCTAGCAAATTATTATTTAGAGATTATATGAGTGGGAGGATCTCTTTTCAAAATTTTCAAAATTAACATTTTTTAAATAGCTCATTGCTCATCATTTTCAACTTTTTTATTTTCATCAGCATCTTCCATCCACTTCTAATATTTAATTTTACATTTTTTAGTTTATTTATGGACTCTTCGGGAGCTGCTCCTCTTTTCAGCAGCTCCTTCAGATACTTCAGATTCTTCACAAATGCAAAATTTGACAATACAATGCGTTACCAGTTCAGAAAATGTAAGACATCCCATCAACTATCCAAAATTCCTACGAATAATGGGAAAAACTGAAGTTAATCAGAGAAATGTTCAGGTGAGTGACACCAAATGTGTTCCGTATAAATTCCCATTTTCCCCTTTAAAAAAAAACGAAAAAAATCCGAGAATCTCATTGTCGTCAACTTAAACGGCTGACAATCGGGTTGGCCCAAGATTCTATGGGTAACGCCATATGGATTCTCCAGCAATGGCACTGATAATTCCACCATAGTTTTCCAACCACGGCGCATGTCATGTGCATGCTTGGAATGTCATCGATGACAACGATAGACAACGGCATGTGCGAAAATTTCTAGGAGCATCCAGACATGTTGCACTTTCATCAAACAAAATTGCAATTTCTAAACTTTTTCTTCGGGAAACTACATCCCTGTTAAGCTAATGGGAATTATATTGCTCACGAAATTGCTATAACTAAACCGCAAAAAAAACCACATTTTTGTTGTTGCAAAGCAAAAACTCTCGAAATTCGGAGGAAAATTTGCAAATTTGCAGCAATTTTATTCCCTCGTCGCACTTTTCTGATATATGTCACATGCCGACTACGCATTTATATTAGGTAGTATTAGAATAAGAAACATAAACATAAAAACGTAGTATTAAAAGCATTTAAAGTACTTAAATTGAATGTAACTGACACTTTCAGACAAATGTCAAATAAAGTTATCTCGCCAAACTTCGAAATTTCCGTAGTCCGATCCTAATTTCAGGTGTGATCTGTGTAGGCATTGGAGGAATCTTGGATTATTTTCGTATTGTCCATCCAAACCCTAACCTTCCCTTCGCTTCTATTTCCATAGAATTTTCTTTTAAATCCCCATTATCACCACACAATTCCCGGAACATCGTGATTTCACCAAAAATTTCACAAAAAATCCACATAATCCCTTCTAGTCGCCTTAGAGTAGTCCCAGAAACAATTTTTTACACCTAAGACTCTACTACAGTACTGACCACGAACTCTGTAAAATTGATGGTATGTTTGCAAACGTCATCGTGGGGTTTTCTCCTTTCTTTTACAAAAACGATGACTACTTGAGGAATAAGGGGAACCACCAAATATACCGACCTGTTTACATGAATCGTACTCCAAATTAAATTTTACTTCCAAGAAAAAACGATATTTAACAGCAAGAAACCCCTTATGTCCAGTAAACTCTAATTGTATTCTTAGAATACAGTAACATAACTTCTCCAGACCCTCACCTATTTGCTAATTCCGTCAGATAAAGAGAAACCACAGTTTTAGTAGCGAAACATCCAAAACTATCAGACAACGGAAACAGCAGAACAAAAAGCTGCCGCCAACAACGTAACAATTGAAGTAATCGCCGGATATCAACAAAGTACATGAGATTGAACCGATACTACTGGAAGAACGATTAAGCACAGCGGGTTGGGAGCGGAAATATACGAGTAGACCGCCTACCAACCAGACGGAGCTACGTCGAACCCTAGACTTCTTAATGGATTCTCAAGAATTTCTAGTGTTACGGACAGGAGGGAAACGACGCTTTCAAAAACGATACTAAGAAACGATTGATATTTTCACTGCAAAAACTTTAAGATCAAAAACATAGCTTTCAGTTAATATGGAGAAGTGCAGAGACAATCCAGGAAATAGTTCAAGGCCGGTGTTCGTAAAAATTTTCGATGTTGCGTTCTATCCGCTAGAAAGTAGGGTAGAGCACGGACATTGTAAGTATCAAAGCGAAAAAGAGCATCTCCACAAGTATAGAAACAGCTAGAACATGAGGAGTGGAGCGATCAATTTATCCGACGATGTCACTGTTTACAGCTATGGGAATGACTGATTGAAGCCGTATAAATTGGATCAAAGATGAAATTACGCAATAAAGCGATTCATTACAATCGCGAGAGTGGTGGAACTCATTAAGGTAATTTCATTCCATCAATCCTATAGGTGTAAAGAGTTGTTTCGTCGGGAAACATGATCAGCAAGGTGTGTAGTGGACTCATCTGTTTCCTATATTCTTCCACATGACGCTTCTCACGTTTTTCACGTTATATTTCCAAACTACTTCAAATTACGCGAACCTCCAGAGATTAATGCACCATCAACGGAAAACTCAAGCACTTATTCCAGAATAATCTCAAGTTTGTTACATTAACATTCGAAAAGCGCTTCTTATGAGTTTAAGTTAATCTTTTCAAATTATTCCCGAAAACTTCCCCAGCGAAGATTATTAGATCTACGGTATATTATATTACCATATTTGATATCAAATTTTGCGCTGTGACGTACAATCCCAAGAGTTTTTTCAAGAGTGCATTCACATGACATATTATTGACTGATTGATTTGATTGCCAAAAACATTTTTGATACCAGAGTCATTTTGCCACCAAAACTAGTATTTTAAACGATGTTTATTCAGTTTTAAAATTTAGGAACACCATTTTACTTACTAGGGCAAATCTCCTGTAGGGAAAGAGGTGTTAGTGGCTATAAGTACCCTTAAGAAGGATTAGTGGTAGGTTTAATTCCAAAGAATTCAGGCTATTTTCTCCTTCATCCACTATTGAACTCTATAAAACTGCACTGCTACCCAAACAGATTTTGTATCAGCGGTCATTACTCCAAAAACCATTTCTGAAAGAATTCTGGCGGAGAGAGTTCGATTTGTTCCCCTGAGAACTCTGCCAGAGATTGTTTGTCATTCTTTCCAAGAATATGAAGGACATTTTGCATTTCATAAATTCTCGAAGCGATCTAGTAGGACGGCTATAGAATTTTCATTTTATTTCCCTTTTTCCAAATTTCGAAAAAAAAACCCCGAAACGAAGAAATTAGACA